>NC_091484.1:56656668-56808183 GCF_947461875.1 Haliaeetus albicilla | reverse complement strand
GTCACACTGGTACCACAGCACCCCGTGGCACCCTGGGCTGAGTCAGGCTTGTTGCCTTTTGTCAGAGGGTATCCTTCACAGAGGATGCTTCTAAATTGTAGACAGGCGTGTTAAAAGTTATTTTTGATAGACAAGTATCTTACTGGTAAACCTTTAACTTCTTGCATATAACCCAAAGATACTCTTATTCTGTTGACATACTGTAGATCAGGGTTGGCTTGGCTATAACCTGATCCTCTCTCAATTCAAACAGCGGGACTCATTTGATACTTGCCAGGGCTTTGGACTTTACAGTCTGTGATTCATTGTTACTGTGATGCTTCTGTAATGGCCCATCTAATTCCCTGTTTTTTTCAATTATATGATAATCAGTTTTTCCTTTTAAAAAATCCTCTGACTTGAACAGAACTCAGTATGTTTCTAAAATTCTTCAAATACCTAATTGTTTCCTATTTAGTTTTAGTTCTTTGTTGTCCATGTTCCATTATGAAATAGTAGTAGATGAATGAAGCAATGAAAGATATCTTATTTATACTGCTTATCAAATAGAGCATTAAAATCTGTGTTTTATGGAAGTATGGAACAATCTACTTTGCACCAATATATTAAGAAGTTGTTTAATGAAATGAACCATCAGGTAATGCTAACAGAAACACTGAGGCATGTGGCTGTTCTATGGTACATTATTGAAAAGAACTGTTTTTTTAATCCCTTTTCTGTTTCTTTTCAAGTGTTTTAATGAAGGAGTATGGAATCTGCTTGTATTACCATAAAATACAAATAAATTCATGTAGGCCAGAAAAGATCCCTTTATCAGTTCACTGAAGGACTCATTGTATGATAACAGTTCTATTTCTTTAAAAAAAATAAATGACAATACAGTGTTAGAGAGTATTTATCATCTGTCCTCATTCTGTTCCATTTACTTTATTTCTGCCATCCCAAAGGAAATAAAATGCTGTCATTTGGTGTGATACACAGTGAGATGAAGGAGAAGAATCATCTTGTACTTTTATTAAAGATGACCTACAAAGAGATATTTCTTCTAAATTGGGCTTCTGCCCTTTTTTGAGATGTAAAAGGTCAACTGAAAAAAAACCCCCACAATTTTTTGCTCTTGATCATTCTTCCCTTCTTTCTCCAAAGAAATAAAACCACTTAAAATCCAACTTTTAAATAGCCAAATTTATTTTTATCCACTGTTGTTTACCTCATATCAGATCTCCTTGTTCTTGCTGAAGAATGTATTGGGGAGGGTGTAAATGTACAGGAAAAGTTACAAATGTACAGGATGTACTCATCCCCTAAAGTAAAACACCTCCTGATGATATATTGAATATGGAAAGCCTAAATATCAAAGATGTGAGATTTGCCTCAGAAGAACAAAATGAAAGCATTCATGTCCAAAAGACATGACAGATTTTAAGCCCCTTGTTGCGTGTTATCAAATATAGCATAGTGACAGTTCTGAAACTCTAAAACATTGTAGAGATTACTTAATACATCATTTTAAAAGAAAAAAAATCACCCTGTCTCTTTGAAGATTGTGCATTTTTGGTATCTTTTGGTTCTGCCTAAGCCAGCCAGCCAAAACCCCACATCTTAAAGATTTTCCCTCTACATAGCAGTTAAGTTAGAGTAAAACTGTGCCTTTTCTCACTGTAAATGTGGTACTCGTTGTGGCACCCATTCAAACTTCCTTTCACAGAGACAGCCTTGGTGGGGACAGTAAAATTATAATTGTCTCTCTGCTTATTGTTGCTCTTCTAATGAATCACACTTTCCCTTTGTTCTGTCAAATTTTGATAGTAGTCAATGAAGTTATGCTGAGAGAAAAGGAGAAAAAACGAGCTTGACGTGATCTTTCTATAAGGGAGTTACACATGTTTTGAGAGCAAAGTAGTAAGAAAATTCAGAAGTATCTCCACTTCCTAAAGGGACAGCTATTTCTAAATATCACTGAAGAGACAAAAAGCTTTTGTTATGTTGCCATGTGTTTTAGCATCACCTCTGTTTTTACTTAATTGTAAGAAGCAAAGGAATTCTCCCAATGACTTTAGAGACAGGAATCCATCCAAAGGTGTCCGATTATCAATGCATTTCTGCCTGTGTCAAGTGGCCAATTTGATTACAGAGGAAACTTACTAGAAATTAGCCAAGGAATAAATTTGGTTTATTGTACTTCACTGGTAAGTTGCTCATCAGTAAGTGGAAATCATGAAATGTGAAGCTGCAGAGGAACAGCAAGATCAAGCTGAATATGATACTGTAAAGAAGCTGCCAAGTCTAGCTAAAGAGATTAATATAAATACATTTCCAGTGTTAATGAAAAATGGTGGCTGGAGCTTTTCATTTATATACGCACAGCCTTTGCTTTGGTACAAAGTTAGAGGGTTTCTTTTGTCTTTCTCTTTTTGGAAGAATTGTTAAATCTTACATTACAATGTATTTTCTGGGTGAGCTTGCTGATCTTTAGCCTGTACTTATCCATAATGATTCTTTGATCTTCATTTCTTTTTTTGGTATAAGAGGATGTATTTTTCTTTGGTGGTTTGCCAGAACATCACTGCTAATGATTTCTGGTGTGCTAGAAATTTTACAATAAGGAACAGATATAATAATGTTCTGATGGACTGCAAATATGTGATGTGTTGCCACTTGAATTAGGCAGCTACACTGTACTCATGTTTTGCTCTTCCCTTTGCCTGTCTCCTTAGGTAGACTGTGGGAACTCAAAAGATGCAGTTCATCACTTCTTATTGAATGTGTTTATTTTCCATATTTGGTGGTATGACTGGGATAATTTTGCAGCTGGGAATCTGAAAGACTAGGAGCTGATACTAATGAATTTCTGTCATTCCCTTGATGACCAGATTCTTGGATGCATGTGTTTTTATGGGTTTAGAGCTGTGAGGGTCATTTGAGTTCACCTTCATTCCAGTCCTGCTCCATCTGGACAGCAGAAATGAAGCACTGTAGGCCCACGCATACAAGTTTTCTGGCTGATGCCATTTCTGCCCTTCCCATCAAAGTTTGATTTAAGTTAGCCTGGTAAGGTCTTAACCACGTTTGGATGTAGACCTTCAGATACTGAGTGTTGGATTTCACATGGTCATTTGCTACTTGTCACTAATAATTCCTGCTTCATTTATCCCACACATTCCCAGTCAGTTGTTTCACCAGTATAAAAACTGAAATGTGACCTGTGGGTTTACCTGAAGGGCAGAAGATGAGCCTTTCTTTATGATTATGCTTTTAACAAATGATTGAACATTTCACATTAAGGCCCTGTGTGGTTTACCCCCAAGAGCTTGACAGATAAAGCTACTGGTATCAGATTTCAAGGACAGAGTACAGTAGAGGGTTGGTGGTAGATGTCTGAAAAGAAACAGATGATGCTGAGGTAGGGAGAGGTGGTATCATTTTGCAGTATTGATGCCAACAAAAATGTGGTGAGATAATAAACTTGCTTTACTAAATGTATATCTTTTGGGTTTGAGGCTGCATTATCTCAGTGCTTAGACACTTACTGTGATCTTCCCTCTTGTCTGATCTTCTTGAGGGGCTGAAGTATTTTCCTGCAGACTGAATACAACTCAGTGCTGAGACGTATTCCTCTTCTGCCCTGCATGAGGTGTATTGAAACACTTCAACAATTTTTTTCTCTTGCCCAGTGATCTACAAATACTTTGCTTTTGGTCTTTGCTGGGGTGAGAGGGGATTGCTCGGAAGAAAAGGAGAGCATGGCCCATAACCATGGCTTTCTCCTGCAGAAGCAGGTAGGGTTGTCCCCACCACCCAACCTCTCCTCCCTGCAGAAGCACATGTAAAGTTGGGCTAGAGCGGGGTGGATTAGGCCTCAGAGCGTTGTGAAGTGCACAGCAGCACAAAACTAGTGTCCTGGCGACCTCCTTTGTACTGGCAGCCAGTGGCTTTGGTATCATGTATGTTGAGAATTGAGATATTGCCTGTAACAATGGTGGGAACAGTGGGGAAAACAGTGAAGAAGTAGAACTTTATTTAGTCTTTGGAATTGCTATATCTTTCTGGGATTTACACTTTAAAATTAATTTGCATTTTCAGAACTTGTTTCAAGAAATCCTAGTTCCCGTGCAGGTACATACTCGCATATAGCATAGAAGTCTTATCTTTAAGAATAAAGTTTCCGATAACCCAGTGCATAAATATCCCTGTGCCTGTGCAGGGCTGAATGCTGTGGTACGTCATGTGCTTTAACACCAGATTTCACTGAGGCACTGTTGCATTTCTTCCTGAGTGACCTGTTAACTTTTTAAACATAACTTTTTATCTTTGTAAGCTTACTCAGGCTTTTATTCCTGGATGGACTCGTCATTGTAACAAGAGCTTGTCAACTGTTTGAAAAGTTTTATTTCTTTTCCTCCATCCTTAAAAGCTCATGTAAATGTTCACTGAAGCAAGGGAGAAAACTTCACTGAACGTCTCCTTAAGCTGCAGTGCAAGTTAAATTTGAGGGATACGAAGCACTCGCTGCTTCTATTGACTTTTTGGACTTTGTACAGAAAATGATCTTCAATCAAAGAAAAAAAAATAGGGCAAAATTTAGGTAGTCTATTAATATATATTTATCTTTGAATTGTTGTGATAGTCTTCATCTTGGTCCATGCTGTAATGCCAATGGATTAGACCAGTACGGTTCCACTATTAGCTAATTGTATAATACGGTTGGAATAGGTAGAGGCTTTCAGAGGGTCCAAAGAAACGTGTGTTATTTGACAGTTCTTCACAAATAGCACAATGAATTGCATTACTAACTTTAGTAACTTCCTCCGTGCTTTTTTTGTAATAGACCTATGTGTATACGCGCACACACACACATATATACACACACACAGACATACGCACAGAGGAGTATTTTTGCCCTCCCTCTCTCTTTATAGGTAGGTCTGCATTTAAGACTTTAAGTAATTCTTGCGTGGCTCCTGTTTTTAATAGCAGCACAGAAAGACTGTTATTTACAATAGAATTGTCTAGACGTTGTCTGAGTGTGCAGACAATAAAGCAATGTAGGTAATGCAAATTCTGGACTTGGCTTCTCTTGTGGGAGGTGTACTTGAACACCTACCTCCTAGAAGGATTCTTTCAAATTTCCTGCTTTCCATTTCTGTCCCACCCTCCACCCCAAATGAGCAGATTGAACAAGAGGCACTTTGGCACTTCAGAGGAGTGAGATCTTTACTAATTTTATTTCTTTTGCAGATAAATTCTAAAGGGTGGTTGCTTTTTTTGGAAGCAAATACTCTGCTTTTATTTTGGTTTCAGTTCTTGCACCTTGATAATCATGCAGATAATTCCTGAGAGCAACTCACATTTCTCATGAAATGAGCATGAGAAAACTAAGGGAATTACTGCTTAGTCCTTGCAAAGCCTGTCATAAGAAAGGATTTGGCTTTAACTACGTTAGTTTAGGGCAATATGACTGAGAGGTTTTTTTTTTTTATTCTCTCTGCACCTCTTTCTGTCATGGAGAAATTAAAGCAGCAACATGCAGACAACATGCTGACACTTTACTATGTCAGTGGTAATAAGAAAAGTATTCAAGCTGACCTTCAAGAAGGAAAAAATGTGGACATTTTCAATATATTTTGCTATACTGCAAGGAGCTTTAAACTGTTTTCAGAATTATTTGCAGGTCACTGTAAATCACTGTGGACATAATCCCTTTGCCCCATGTTGCTGATAACATGAGTTCCTTCCTACTCATACCAGGAGAAGGAAGACCACCATGGTGCTACCTAATTGACAGTGTGGGACTTGGGGGAATGGCTGGGGAATGAGCAAGTCATGAGTTATTCTCCATACTGTTGGCCCACTAGTCCTTCAATATTTCTAGGCAGAAATCTGCTTGTGAATTCAGATAGCTTAAAGATGTATTAATACTCTTTTGTGTTGTGTCAGCTGTGTCACCCCAGCAGAAAAAGGAGAAGATGCTCATGGAATTGCACCCGGGCTATGGCGAACTAAAGTGCTCCTGCACTTGGACAACTGCTGCCTTTCAGTTCTGCTTTATCCAAACTTAATAGCTAGTTTTCAGTTACGCGTTTCATATTTTCCCTATTTAGACTTGTGTATAGCATAAAATAAATGTTATATGTCAAATTTTGCTCTTGGGTGAACATTAGTAGCTCTGGTTGACTTCAGCAGAAGCTGCAGGCAAACATCCTAAAAAAAGAACTTGGCCTCGGATCTAAAATCCTTTTTGCTGCATGCTATATTCCAGGAACGTGCATCTCCCCTGTTTTTAAAGTACAGCAGTTACCAGCATTGTTAACAACTCTCTTTCAGTTGTCCTCGGCAAAGCCAAACAGAAGGAGCTAAATACTATATGGGAATAAGAGGCCAATGTTTGAGCACCATTGAGATCCCAGACCCGAGATCAGCTGCCACCTAACCAGAGCGTTTAGGGTTTTTAAGGGAGAGTGGACGATTAACACCCTAACCGGAGAAGAATGATCTTAAACACCAGCCATCTGTAGAAACTGCTATAGATATGCTTACTGGGATAGTATAAGTGTTTTGTATATTTTTTAAGCTGCGTTTTTATGCATTGTTAATGTATTGCAACTATGTAGTCACATTTTCCCTGGGGTTTCTGAATGTAGCTAACAACCTCTGCTGTGGATTAGTGTTGTTACTTAAGGGAAGAGGCAGAATACCAAGATGGGGGAGGCACCTCTTAGCTGTTAGCGGCAGAGCCAGCAGAGGAACATATCAGAAATCAAGAATCCTTTCCCCTTCTCTTAGACCATATGGCAACCAAAATCTTCCAATTCACTACAAAGGAGCCATGAGACAAAGGAATTTAAATTGCCAGTCAAAGTCTAGGTCAGAGGAGGGAATAATCAATATACAGAGGAACCACCTGGAGAAGCTAAAAGGCTGAAGCTGCATTAGATATTTCCCAACAGATACTACTAATAATTTTATGCTGTTGTAAATGGGTAAAGCGGGATTGCCTGCTTGTTGGTAAACTGGGAACACTGCTGTCAGTAAACTGAAGCTGAAGTAAGAAACGTTTCTATGTTTCTACAAGTTTCCCCATTTAATGGGAAGAATTCCCAGTACCTGATGTAGGGCTTGGACCAAATTTGCCATCCCAGCTGGGGGCCCAGATAGTTGGCTGCATAATTTGCCTTTCAGGCATGATGGTTGTGTAGTATGTATAGCAAATCAAAAGCTTTCAAAAAAACCAGTGTTTAGGCACCTTGTCCTGGGTTGCGAAAAACCTGATTTGAGGTTTCTTCTGCAAATGAGCCTAAGTAGACATTTTTAAAACAGGTCTGCTAGCTGCCTTGTTTCCTTAGGTGTCTATTATTGTGTGAGAGTTGATACCAGGTAAATGCTAAACTGAGATAGAGAAATGCTTCAGTAACCTGTGGCAGCTCTTGAGGGATTAAGCTGTTGTCAGTGTGAGTCTGAAGAACAGCAAGGATTTGCTGGTATAGTGACTAAGAAAAGTTGCATTAAATTAGTGGTGTGAACAGATAAACTCCTGTTTATGAATTGCCGTTTTTTAACTTCTTTGCTTTTCCTTACAGATACTTCAGATATGCGTTGAAATAATTTTTACTATTCAAACTGTGACCCTGTTCCTTAATTTGGAAATAAATGGTCATATTCCCAATTTGTATAATGAATGGGTAATGAGATTATTTTAATATAATACCAGGGTTAGTTTTAGTGGTGTGCATGAATGCCGCAGTTTGTACTTTCATTGACACTTGGTGTAATCATCAATGAGATATTAAGGATTGTCTCAGGACAATTAGTCTGTTAACAAGGGTTTCCAAATAGAATTTGTTTTTCTGGTAAGGACCCTTAGAAGCCCTCTCTAATGCAAGATTGAGCAATCCTGTCCAGTCCCCTTTCTATAAAGGTAGTTTTCTCCCTTAGTACAAATTTAATGTCTTCCGGGTTATTGGTTTTTTTTTAAACTGCAAAATGTTTTTAAAAGGTTTTTTACAAGTTTTTAAATTTTTTAAAAAATTTTAGAAGTTTTTTAAAGACAAAAATATTTTAAACACAAAATTTAGATATGAAAAAAACAGCATTAAAATAATGCCAGCACCCCCAAAGTGACAAGCTGAACATCCAGTAAGAAACCAGGAGAGTTTTAACCATTTTTGAAAAATGTCATCTTTGTTTTTCAGCCAGTGCCCAGTTCTGAATAAACAGGATCTTACAATTTTCAGCTGACTCTTCCCTTGTCCTTTAAGGAGGTTTGGTTGCTGGAATATCACACAGCTTTTGATCTCTTTCAGCGTCAGTGCACCTGTGCTACAGAGGAGCAGCTGATGCTGCTGCCTTGATATGGTCATCTTCCTTCTCATGCTGGTATTACTGGTTCTCAGAAAGCTTAGAAAATGGCTGCTTGCTTTTTCTGTCCTTGCTGTAACTTGGTGCAAGCATTTACCAGTCACCACTATTGCTTCTTCCATTGCATCCTTTCTATGTCTATATTGTTCCCATTGATCGAATTTTTCATTATTCAGTCTAATTTTTGAGAGAGAGAGAGAGAGAATACATTCTTGTTGTTCTTCTGGTATCGCTCAGAGCCTGGCTGTTTGTTGTTAACCCAGATGCTGTTTTCTGCTTGTCAACAGTCACATGCAACACTTTGAGCACTATAGCTGGAGAAGCTTTAAGTTTCAGTGTTTTTCAGGTGCACTGTCTTTGTGATAAATTTTTCTTCAGCTCCATGATACTGAATGTGATAGGTCTCTGGGATTAGACACTTTTCAGCTTTGGGGAGAATACTTGATGCAGGAAAGTATGCCCTTTACTCAGGTGCCCCTTTGAACTTTTACAGTGTGAGTACCACAATTACTTGGCTTGACATCAAGAGCAGAATGACATTGCTCTAGCAGTATCACAAATGATTTTTTTCCAAACTCCTCCTCTTCCTTCCCTTGGGACTTTGCCTGACTGTCTTCTTAGCTCGTGTGCTGCATAGTCTCTTCTCACTACAGTTGTTTTTGCCCAGGACATCAGGCCCAGGGCATTTGTGTCCCTCAACTTCTTTATGGAACGTAAATTTCAACTTGCATTTGCACTTGGAAAGAATGAACTGTCTCCATGCTGGAGACACAGGGATCTGAGTAACCAAAGGCATTTTTCGTCTTGCCCTAAACCTTTGCTGAAAGTTTTAATGTGGTTCTCCTGACTCGTAAATTTGCCTCTTTTCCATTTATTTTTAATGTGTTATTCCTTTTCCTGGCATTAACTCACAGCTATTCCTCCAGCCATGTCTCTTCTCTCAGTGACTTTCTCCTTTGCTTTTTCTTCCCATTTAAAGTCTTCTCTCTTCCACCAATTATGAAATTAGATTAATGAATTTGTTTTTAATTACTATTTTGGAGTAGTTTTGTACATGTATTTACAGTGTTGTCTTAATGTGTTTTATAGTACTGTTGTCTCTCTCTTCTCTAAATAAGAATAGTACTTTTTCTTAGCTCTTAGAACTATGCAGCTTTTAATGCTGTTTTTTGGGGGTGTCTCCATGGCAGAGATTGTTATCAGCAGTACCTTCCATGATCAGTACCTTCCTTCAGCAGCCCCAAATCAATTTGCAGGTACCATGTGGTATCTGCTGCACTACGGGGTTATTGCACTCTGTACAGATAGTAGTCCTTTACCATTCTGCTAAAATACTGCAGATCATATTTCTGTTCAAAAAGTGGAGATTTCAAGGTGACCATATAGGTATATTTATACAGAAACATTGTTTTTTCCTATTCTCTTGTGTCCTTAGCCACTGTTAAGTTCAGAAGCCCCATGGTGTTTTCACCACATGCTCTTGCACTGACTTCTGCTGTCTCCCACAACTTGGGAGGGTGCTCCTAGACTAAAGGGCTGCCTCTGTAACAAGGGAGTGACTTACATAACAAATGGCCTATCACTTCAGGGGGACAATCTCCATGCTTGCAAGCTGGTGTAACGAAAGGACTCTCTGTTACTCTCCTCAATGCATAAACATCAAGTCATTATCTTAGCAGCAGCCCCAGCAGTTTAATCCTCACCAGCCTCTCTTGATCTGTCCCGGGGTCTTTGTCAGGAGCTTGATGTTGATAGTGGTGATTTCTTCCTCAGCAGCCTTCGGTTAGTTTGGGGTTATTTTTATATGTTTTCAAACTGTTGGAACACTCTTGTTATTATCCATGGGTTTATTTATGCAGTGATTGCTTTGTTTTGTTATGCCTTTACCATATAAGGTATTGCCCATACAGGTTCTACCTCTTACTCTATACCTGAGAGAAGGACTACCTATCCCACATTGAATTTTGAGGTATGTGGACAACCTGCTATATTTTAAACAGGGTAACCCCTCCTGTCCCTCCCCTCCCTCCCCCCCCCTTTTTTTTTTTGTTCTCCTTTCTTCCTTGGGAGTAAACATTCACAGACACAATGTTAATATAGTGTCTACAACCAGTATGCAGCTAAACTCCAGAAAAAAAAGTTTTGGACTAAAATTAACACATATATGCTTGAGTTAGTTTCTCTTGCAGTGTGGAACAGTCTTCTAGTTCTGATGTGTGCGTAGTTTTTACTTGAGGATTGCTTTTTCCTTGTCTTGGAGCTCAGTGCTGCTACTTTTATAAACAGAATATCGTTAAGTATTTCCAGGTCTGTCTTCTGGACTTCAATTTACAGATGAAAGAAAGAGTCAGGATCCTTGTTGATTTTAGAGGGGCCTCAGATACTTCTTATTCCTTCCTGATGCCCCAGGATGTTAATGTTTTTGTCCCATATATCTTTTTTGTGCCTGAGGAGGTCTTGGTGCTCACTACAAGTAATTGTGCACTGTACATTTACTGTGTGTGAGAGTTTCCTCTGTGTTTGAGCTGCCTTGGTAGCCCACCCATCTTGCATCTCTAGTGGTTGTTTGCAGTTGAAGGAAGAGCAAAGGTGATCCAGTACCTAGGAACACCCCTGGGACTGTGTGGTCCCCTGGTCTACCATGTGCTAGTCTTGGGCAAATCATCCCACTGGAACTTGGCCCCTGTCTCTTAAGCAGGATAATAGACAATCTTTAACTCAAAAGGGTGTTGTGGGCTTTAACATACTAAAAGAGTGTAAGGTGCTCACCTAATAGGTGAACTCAGATCATGGGGGTTGAACACAGAACTTCCAAACCCAAAGGCTTTAACTATATATATCCCAGGACCTATAGTGGTAGTAATTTGCTGTCTTGAGTGGTGCACAGAGACTTGTAATATGCACCCTCAGGAATGAGCTCTCCTCAGATCCTTTGATGGTGAAAATGGGTGGGCATATGTCAAAGACAGCTACTAGATTGAAATGAAAACGGGAGAAGACTGTGATGTCTTGCATGCTGAAACAATCTGTGAGAGAAGTGCTGTGGCTTTCAGCTCACTGCTTTTCCCATTTTCCCTTGGCGGGCTAGTGCTATTTTTAAACTCAGTATCTTTTAAATAATGCATATGTTAACAATAGAGACTTATACTTACTGGAAACAAACACGAATGAGCTTAAAAACCCCAGAAAATCCTACCCAGACTGCTTCCAGGAGGGTCTCTGGGAGGAACAGAGCACATTTGTCTGTTCAGTTTCCAGACATCTTTTGAGAAATTCCTTTTTTAGAGCAAATCTCCTGTCTTTGAACTGAGATTTTTTCATTTACAGAGTGCCTTCCCAATCAAAACAACTGAATAAACACTATGCTGAGAGAGGTACATTGCTTTGGTGGCCAGATGTTTTGACATAGCACAGCCCAATATGGCTGCAAGTACCTTAGCACCTTTGCATGTCAGGAGAAGGAGTGTCAGGAAAACCCTTCTCCTCTGGGAATAGTATGCGCGAAAGGTTCAGCTGAGCTGTGCAGCTGCAACTAATCTTGTTTTTGCAAGCAGTGCCAGATCTATGGTCTGTGTGCTCCACGGCTATCCCGTGCACAGGCAGCCGATCCACCACAGGTCGTGTATGCATGTGAACATGTAAGACCTGAAGCACTAAATGGCTGCCCCAGGAAAGATGATTAGCAGGAGTGGTTACGTCCAAACCGCTTTTGCAGCATGTTTCCAGTGGCCACGCTTTGTCTCTGTAGCTGGCACGTGTCCATGGAGAAGGATCAAGGAAAAGTGGTGGCTGGGAACGTTGTCACCGCCAGACCAATTTATCTGGCCCTGATTGCTCTGAGAAAAAAGAGGTTGCAGGGACTGAGCCACTGGGCAGATTAATTATCCTGGCAGCTTGCAGATTTGTAACCTCTGCGGTCACGAGGACACAGAAGCCTGCGCTTGTGTGTGAACTGTGCCAGCAGGCAGAAACTGCAGAACTGATTTCGGTGGTTCTTATGTGTTAACCTCAAAGTGTTGCTGGGCCTGGGCTGGAGGACTGCAGCCGCTCTGCTCTGCTCAGCAGTGACACAAGCAGTGGATTTAGAGATGGAGCAGGACTGTGAAATTAAGAATGTACCGGGGGATTTGGGTCTGCTGCATTTTTCATGTCATCCCAGTCTTTTTTTGCTAATGAGACCTCTAACTGAAGGAAAGGGAGAACATCTGTTTTCAGTAATCTGTTTGCCTTTATTTCCTAAAAAGTGAATGCTTATGATCTGAAGGGGGAAAGAGGGAAAAGCACAGAGTATTTAGGGATCCAGTATCAATCATGTAATTTTATTCCCTTTCACTTGTGTCAAATGCTTTTATACCATCATGTAGACAGTAATAAATATTCATGTGGGTGGAAAGATAGCACTTTTTTTTTTTTTTTCCAAGTACATTTGGAAATAATTTGCACTCTGGTTGTCTGAAAAATTACAGTTCTGTGCTCATTTTCAGACACATTATTTTAATACTTTGTGAGGTATTTTGGGTGAAATGGTTAGCTAATTGGAACTGTTTCATTGTCAGAATTCTCTTTTCTCTCTTTGAATTTCCAAGAATCTGTGATATAGAAGATTTTACTATTGATTGTCTTTGGAAGCGAAGTTACTAATGAGTGTCTGTTCTTAAGACATTAATGTCTTAATATTAAAGAAATAGAAGGTGTACCAGTGTGTTAGCCATAGTCCAGTAATTGATGTAAGAGACAAAAATAATCATCAGCCTGATATCAACACAGGAAATGCTTTTAAGAATATTTGTAATCCCTTTTTGTGTCACTGCATTGAATTTTTAAGTGGGTCTTTGGGTTGTTGATTCACACTGGTGAAAATTTGTGATAGCTGTTTAATTTAGAAAAATTAAACATAAAGTGATGTGTGTAGTACATGTAGTTTTTCAGGATATTGCTCATGGTTTAGTGTCAAGGGGAGAACTCTAAGAGTTTTAGGGTGAATCTTGGTGGAGAGTTGGAGAACATACTCCTTGGTTTACATATTAACAATAGCATATAAGGGCTCTACTTAAAAATCTGTGTGCCAATCACAGTGCGCTTTGTAGAGGTTGTGAAGAAGGGATCAGTTTGACTTCATCCTGCAAAATATGTAGTACTCTGTTTTTGTAGTATTGCACGCATGCATCTCCTTTGAGTATTTATCCATATATACTACTGTGTGTGCATGGGCACTTCAAACAGTGTAGATGGGTTTTGCCTTTTACAGCCTCATAGGGTGCACGTCTTGTCTTTCCTCATGTTGCAGGCCTAAGGACATAAAAGGTGGTGCGTGCTTCCTGCTGCGCCTCTCATCCAGCTTTGGCAGAGGACCATATTTTAGGATGCCCATATGGTCTGCAGCTGTTCCCAGAACCTCTACTTTTCTTCCCCCTCCCCTGCCCCTTTTCTTCTCATGTTGGAGTCTTTCAGAGAGTTGCACTGTCCTTTTCTCCATCTTCAAGCTTGTTGCTACGGTGAAGTGACACGCAATAGTCTTCTGGTCTCTGCCCTATGGCCTGTATACAGAACTGACACTCAGCTTTGGCTTTTCCAGGCTGCCTGGCTTCAAGTGGAGCACTAAGGGTTGTTTAAGTGAACTGCATCTCCAGGTCATATGTTATTTGTAATATTTCATTCATTTTCAGACCCAGAAAGATGCTTTAGACCAAACTCCAGGTTTACCTTGAGGAGAAATCCTTGCCCTCAGTCTCCAGTCCCAGAGTGCAGGACTGTGCATGAAAGCTAGAAGAGCGTGGATGCCTTCATGCTTGGAGGGGTCTTTGTCTGTGAGGATGTTCCCCAAGAAAGAAAACTATCCCCAGGGTCTTTGGGAAGGCTTCTTCACTCTTTCCTCACTTCCTAGGCTCCGACACCTTGCAGCCTCATGGCAGTGGTGTCTGTTTTCAGGAAGCTTCTCTCTCAGGGCATGATATATGGAACAAAACTGTGTATCTGAGCAGACTATATTGTGGATGATCATATGCCCATGCTTGAGCCTGTGCCCCAGCCCTACTTATTCTGCTAGGAGAGACTTAATGTGGCACCTCACACCTACTGCTTCTGGCTTCTTCAGTGGTGCTGCCCTGCAATGACTCTGTGGGCTGGAGGGGTTTCTTTTACACACCCTTTCTGTATATATGTAGACTGTATTGTGTAGCCATTTCGTTTTTGCTTATGACACGTGGTTAAAAAAGGTAATTATTCTAATTTAGATTAAAAGAAAAACCTACTGTTGATGTGTTTATTTTTTAAATGGAAAGCCTTCTATCCTTGAAGATCTCAGAGGTACAAATCCACCTCAGAGTCCTGGCCAGCTCTGGTCAGGTCATGGTAGAAACCTTCTTCCATCTCTAAGACAAATGTTTAGAAGTCTCAACAATTTCCATTGAAATTCTGTCTTAATTAGTTTTTGGAGTTGTGTGAACAGTGTTGTGAACTTCTGAAGCAGGCTTGCCAGTGATCACCTGCGCTCTCATCAAAACTAAAATAAATAATTGCTGCAAAGATAATATGGTTTTCTTTTAGAAAAATAATGCGTATGTTTGCCAAAATCTTATGTAATTTATCAGTTTTTCTGACAAAACCAACAACAATACAGAAGTTTGGGTTGGCAATAGGTTCTTTTTTTTCTTGATGGATGAGAAACAGTAACAGTGGGAGGAAAGGAAAACAAAAATATTCTTTAAAAATATTGCAAAAGTTTTTGAAGTCTAGGCTTAAATAAACCAACATAATATACAACATTTTAAACATTTTCTCAAGTTTTGATATAAACTAGTTTACATTTGTGTTTATTATTCTTTTGGTTGTATTCTTTTTCTGCAAGCTTTCCTTTTTTGCTCTGGATGAAATATTGCATTCTGTGTTTCATTCACTATCTAGTGTGTTGCTATTATCCAGTCACTGACTTCTCTTCAGTCATAGTATGGGGTTCTTTGCTGCACAGCTCTGAAAAACTTGAATTTGGGACAAGAGTGTTATTGTGCTTTTGGAAATGATATTTTGCAAGTCTGGGATAGTAACTCATGATTTTTTCCATGTCCTTTTATAAATCCGTATCAATAGTACTGTTAAAATACGTATTTGTATCCTGAGTAAATTGCTGGGGCTCAAGTGGCCAAGTAGCAAAGAATAATTGCTTATTTTGAATTGTTTTCCAGTGCTTTACAACAAGTTGCTTATACAGGAAAGATGAATAAGGTTCTATTTTGGTGTGTTTCTCTTATTTAAGTATCTTTGAAGATTAAAAAAGGAATTGCTTGGGGGAGAAAACCAACTTGGAAAAAAAATGTTAATACACTCTTTCTCATTAGACTAAGGGGTCTGGTATTTCTGTGTTGAATTACCACTAGTGAACGGAAACTGTGCTGATAAAAGTGTAATGCATGTGTGCTATTTATGGTCCATTTATGGCATGACAAAGATGGTAACGAAGCAGAACTTTCTGAGCTTTCACTGTGTGGGACTTTCTGTGGTTTAAAATCCACTGGGAAATGAAATTAAAGGATTTCAGGGGTACAAAATTATGATACTGGACAGAACTATGTCAATGTACTGTGGGCAAAAGCCTTTAAATACTTGGACTGTGTTTAGATAGGGGGGAGGGAGAATGATGATCAGATAGCCTAGGAGGCTTCCTTCGGCTTCAAGGCATACCTGGGTCAGGGTGGTGGTGGGAGGAGCTGGAAATGGGGTGACCCCTGGGACACCTAACGGGTTTGCCCTCTGCTGCTGTCTTCTGCAATTGTAGTCTGTTTGGTTCTACACCTCTTGTCACCTTTCTGAGGTGATGGCGCAATAGTATAAATAATACTTTGTTCTTACACCATCGTTTCTGTTGAGTGTGAGGCTGGGGTTCTGCCTTGCTGCTGAAGGAGCAATTCCCGTGCTCTACTGCACACTAGTGCTTTCAAGTAGCAAATCTAAGTTTACATTTTCTGAATAAGTGTCACCTTTCATTTCATTTTCTGTGAATGAAGCTGAAGCTCATACATGGATTCAGGCATGCATACCCATCTATGCTTATAGACCCGTTCTTGTAAGCTGAAATTAAGCTGGTGTGAGTGGTGTCTCATCTTAGAGGGCTTAGTTCTTTCAGGCGCTGAGTGCCCTTGACTCCCACTCATTTAAGTGGGAACTGGACACCTTCACTTTGTTCATGCTCAGATTGTGAGGACTGAAGTGCAAACTTTATGTCTTGGAACAGTATCATCATCCTGTGTATAAAGAAAACTTCTCTAGCAGCTTGCAATATCTGGAATAGCACTTCTTCAGCTCCTGCTTTTTGGTTACCTCATTCTAAGTTGAAAACATTTCCTCTCTTCACCTTGTCCTTAATGTGTGCTTCCTGCTGATATTATATATTAATTGTGCAAATGCATTATTTAACTCTAAAGAGCATTTTAGGCTGCAAGCTGTTAAAAAGTGAAATAGCATATGTAAGGATGCTTGAGCTAAGGGAGAACATATCTACTCTAATTTGTTTAAATAAATGTTAATTTTATACTATTTGTATATATGGATTAAAACTTTGTAGAGAATGTACTGTTGCATTTCAGGAGTTTGCTACTGTTTCTGATGTTAAATTGAATTCTATTTGAGGAGATTTTAAACTCAAATATTTCAATACAAAATACAAACCCATATATATTTGGATAGTTTATGTGTTATTTTTTCATGCCTTCCACAATGAAAAGCTGTAGGGTGTATTGTACCAAAATGAAAAGAGCTTTGCAAATGCTGGAATTCTCCATGAGAAATTTGTCTGTACCCCAGATTGTGCACCTCAATGAAGAGAAAGCCAGTTGTATTTAGAAAAGGGTTCTCCTCTGTTAAAATCTGTTTCCCCTTAAAATATTTCATAAGAAAATGTAAGGTCAGTAGATTTTAATGATGACAGGCACTTCTTGTAATGCAGAAGTGGTAGCAGGTCTTTGCTCCACTATTGTAACCCAAAATACTAACCTGTTGTGCAAAGCCTGAACTCTGTATAAACTGATGATACAGATACTGGAAGGGCTGGAATCCACCTGTTCTGCAGTGCATCACCCATCTGTCACTGGGTTTAACCACATTTTCCCACACAGTAAGTTTCCATGAAACTTGGGTGTATCTCTAGGGCTCCCTTCCATGTTTTTATTCTCTTGTTTTGAATGTTTTAACACTTACGTATTTTTGGCCAAAAATATGTATCTCAAATGCTCAATCCATATTCTGTTGTTTAAATAGAAATGGACTGATTTTCAAAAGTGCTGCATGTTAATACCCTCTGCTTTGTTAATGGATATAATGAATACTCAGCAGTTCAAAATATCTCATGTAGGTTCTTGAGAGAAAATGTCAATTTGGGAACAAAGAGGGGAAGAGAACTGACAATAGATCCAGGAGACTTAAAGTGAAGCCTATTGTATCTCAGGTACGCTGCCATTTTTTTAGTTAGTCTTGTCTTTGCTTCCTTTGGGCCAATGAATGTCTTGTATGGCACAGGGTGGAAACGATGGAATTGATGCCAACCCAAGAAGAGTCGGAAGAGCAATGATTAGGGTACACATCTTATTATAGATATTCTAGTTATACTCCTTGATCTGAATCAAGCAAATCAGGGCTTTGAATGTGAGTGTGCAGAGTTGTGCAGGTCTTTGGCTATATGGAAATGTGTTTTGAAAAAAAGATTTTGTTTAAACTGTTACATTTCTGATTAAAGTTTCACTTTGGAAAAGTTTGAGGAATTTTTTTGGTAAAAAGCCTTTTGTTGGAAATTCCTGACCATCACTAATTATAAATACGTTTTCAGGGCATCTGAGGTGTGTCTCTCAGACATCTTGCTATCCGTTCTTATGCTCTAATTCTCTAACTGCTATGCAGCGTAGTCGTTTCCACCTCCACATATCACTGGTCTGTAAGCAAAACAAATGTAAATGGAAAATGGATTTATTCCTGTTAAGGCATTCCTTAAACTTAGGCACTTTACTTTTGAATTATCTTTTCTGTAAGGGTATATATATATTTCTGTTTATAGCAATCAGTGTTTGAGATTACATCACCTCTCCTGAAACACTGATAGCTATATGCAGAATCAATTAGCTTGTTAGGAAACATGCATCAATGTATATGTCTTTGTGATTTAAGAAACAGCTATATTTATTTTTCTAACTTTCAGTTTAATACTCATCTCCAAATATTAAGATAGAGTGCTGCAGATTTCAGTCATACCAGCAGTGTTTAGCAGATGTACTGAAACTATTCCTGTGGGGAAAAAAAAAAAAATTACAGGATTGATTAATTGGTAGTATCATTGTAAATATGTCTGTCTCTATTTTTGTGAGGGGGAAAAAAAGTCTGGATTAGATATATAAATATTTTAGAAAAAAAATATATACACACAACCCTGTAAGTCTTCTAACTTAAAAAACCATTAGCATCCTTGGATGTTGGTTAGCTTTAATTTATAGTTTAGCTCAGCATTAAATTCTACAATATTGTTTGGAGCTTTTGGAAGGCTTTTTCTTGTTCTGCAAGCCACATTAGGCTCCCTGATGATTGCTCATCAAATGCATTTCACTGTAGAACTTGAGTCTTAAATCCAGTTTTTATTATAAGTAACACATGACATGTTAGAAGAATATTTTTAGAAACATAAATAATTGAGCAAGATTCTAGAAATATGCAGTAAGGAGGATGAGAAGGATATCCTTATACATTTTTGTACTGAAGAGGAGAATGCAATCTTGAATGTGTGCTTGTCAGTGTGAGCTGTAGGTATAAACAGTGGTGCCATTTATCTAAATTAATGTTTGCAAAACCACACATGATGTTCGTTAAGAACTGATGAGCACTGTTGTAAGTGAGAGGCTCTTGAACCCTCCACTTAGGCACTGGTTTGTATTCCCAGGGGTGTTCCCCCACAAGATTTTCAGGCATGACGAAGAGAGGCACCTAAATTAGGATGCTGATCTCCCAGGATCTCTGTAGCCAGCAGGGAGAGCATGGGCTCCTGCAGAGGGTGGTCAGGGCAGGAGGCTGGCAGGAGGGCAATGTCTTGCCTTTGTGAGCAACTGCTCGCTCTTTCTGGTGATTGTGCAGAGGTGGATCCCATAGGGACTAGCCTCCCAGTTGGGTGTCCTATTTCCCCATGGCTGAGCAGAGTGAATAAGGGGTGGATGATTTCCTTGTCTCTCTTTAAAATGTCCTATATCTTTGCTCAGCTGCAGAGGTTCCTCTAGGACACCAGGTTAGCTCAGGATGAGGACAAGTGAGGAGCTGAAGCAGTTCTCTTGTTAAAACAGTGTCAGCACATCACTGAGATGCCAAGCAAAGGCGACAGGAGATTTGAAAGTAGGTTTCTTGTAGAAATGCTTGGTCAAATTCAAACTGATCATTCACTGAATGAAAATTTTAGAGGCAGCTCCGCACTAAGATGCAGATCATAGCTACAGCCATCTGCATGTGACAGTGTCCCTGGCCGATGGGCTAGCCTTACAGATGCTGGGTGCACTCCCACCCGCAGACCCCATCAGCCAGCTGTGTTTCATCTTTCAGTTCTGGATGTGTGAATGGACCCTTGGGTGGGCAAAAGGACAGGAGTCAAAAGGGATGGTTGCACTCAGAAGCGATGCTGAGCTCTCTATCCCCTGTCCCTTTGCCTAGCAACAGTGGCCCTTTTGGCTGTCAGAGGCCTTGTGGTGAGATGCTGTGTGGAAGGGGCCATTCAGGGTAACTGAGTCAAAGGATCTGAGGTGGAGTGTGTTATACTGTGTGCTCTTTAGGGCAGTTCTTTTGTTCTTTCAAGGCTCTCTACCACACTGCTGTATAGCATTTAAAAGCATCTGCGCCTTTAGACGTTCATTTTTTTGATCTGGCTATGCAGTTGCTTTGTGAAAATTAACTCTAAACAGACTTACCTTTTCATCTCAGTTATATTCAACTGTTCAGAGAGACACTGACTTGGAGCCCTTTCGAGGAAAACAAGGCATATGCCAGAATGGCAGAATATGTTCCTGCTCACTTCTGCATCTGCTAGAGTTGCTTTCGTACTTGCACCTTTTAACTCCTCCTGCAAGATGTGCTTTGCATTGTCACCCTAGTGCTTTGCTCTGCCACATTCAAAATGTAACTGTTCAATGCCAGATAGTTGCCAAACTGCAAAGAATATAATTGCTTGAGTCCTACAGATCTGAGACAGCAGGTGCTCAGCCTGACCTACAGAAAATATGACAATCCTGGAAAAAAAACCTGGAAAAGGTAAGTAGCCTCTGAATGAAGAGGTTAGTCCTTTGAAAAGTGATAACGGCAGTTGGCACGCTCAAGTATAAAGATCCCTTTTCATCCTGAAGAGAGTACTTCAGGATAAAAATAGATGAGATTAATAGATAATAATAAATAAGATACTTAGAAATCTATTCTCATTTAATAAATGGTTATATAATGTTTCTATCTATAGGCACATCATGGCTGAAAGATAAGAGGCTACAGGGAAAGACAAAATAGTCATAAGGATTTGCATTATGACAAAAAGAAAATTTGAGTCTTTGCTGGCACCATAAGCCCACTTAAGAGAAATCATCATGGCAAGTGTTCTGGAGATGTAAGGAGATGGTGATTCAGATTTAAGACCCTACGGGAAGAATGCAATATACTTGGGTCTGCTTTGACCCTGCCAGTTTTTCCATCCTGGGATACGTATCTTTTGAAATTTAAACCATTGCTTAGGTGGCAGCATGACAAGTTGCAGGTGGTTTGTTTTTGAGCATGGCTGAATAAAATATGTCAAATTCTGAAAAAGTCTGTTAGCACATTAGACACATTAGTAGGCATGCAGGATAAAGCAGTTTGGTTTGTGTTTTGAGTCAAGAGAGAGAGAGAGCAGGTAGTCTGCTATTTTCTAATCATAAGAATTTTGAGCTAGAATTCTCCAAACAGACAATTTTGCAAACAAGGCAGTGGATCAGTCCTGATTTAAAAGAGGATGGATATGAAAGATGAGAATAAAGGGATAGAAAAAGGTGTGGTGAAGGAGCAAGAGAAGACAAATTGGATGCAAATAAGCAAATTGGATGTATAATGCATAGTGTATTGCTGACAGATGCCTCCCAGCGATGTAAAATATATCCTCTATAAATTTATATGGATATATAGCATATAGAGGATCTGTGTGTGTGTGTGTATATATAGGATATATATATGTATATAAGAAATGAATGGTAGCAGCATAGAACTTGTACCAATGGTATATGAGTGAACCAGCTACAAAGCTTAGAATGTGGTTTAAAACTCTTTTTACCAATCGGTGCACCAAGTTAGATGGATATGTGAATGCCATTAGTAATGCCAGGGATTTCATCCTGTTCCCTTTTTTACTACTTAAAACCCAGCCATAATTATGTCACCTACCACTGTAACTGGCCTTAATACAGGGTTTGGTTGTCTTTGAGAAGGTGTGTGAAGATGGGGACTTCTGTGTATAGAGGAGCAAAGCCAGTGTTAGGGTAGGAGGGATGTGATACCTGTGATAAGAAAAGGGGGAAATATTTGAACCCTGCAGGTGTTTTGTTGTAGGATTGTCAGTCTGAGTTGAATCATTGTCTTATCCATGCAGCAGCAGACGGAATACTGTCAAAGCTGCATTTTCAGAAATGGTTCTCTGGTTACAGATGTGGAACAGTCTCTGCAATGGATGTAGTTAGCAGGGTGTGCTGCTGACCACTGTTGCTCTGTACAGCTATTGTACGTTACATGATGTGGATATGAATGATGTATTTAAAAGCAATCCTGTCCTGATATATGGCAAATAATTTGTACCCTATAAGCACAAATATATTTTCTCTCAGAGTTTCAAGAAATAACTTTGAATAGAAAGGTAATTTTAAAATATCAAATTACTGTGTTCATTTTACCCTAAGGAGCAGTGACAGGGATTAAACACAAAATAAACAAAATTGCATCATACCAATGGTCCATCTATCCTGGCACTGGCAATGGGAGATGCTGTGAAAGAGCACATGGGCTAGGCCACTTTCAGGGTGCATTCCACTCACCTCCCCCAACATCCATGGCTGTTTGATTAAGGGTGCCAGAAGGTATATCCCTGCGTATGCCTTTTAATATCTGTTTATGAATTCGTTGTCCATGACATCAGTCTCTTTCTGGGATACCTTCTGATACTGTCTGCCTGTACAGCCTCCTGTGGCAACATGTTGCAGAGATTCACAATGTGTTATGTGACATAGTGCTTTCTTTGGTCTGTTTTAAATTGGTCTTCTAATTTCTTCAAGTACTTCCTTATTTTACTAATGTGGAATTAGGTGAATAACAGCTTTGCATTAATTCTGTCTATGGCCCACATGATATTGTAAACCTCTATCATATTCTCCTCCCCTCACCCCATTTTCTTCTCCAAATTGAAGAGCCTTTTGAGTTTAAGAGAGGATGATTTACTGGTAGGTAACACACAGGGAGTGAAGTAACCTGCTGGGTCATCAGCAATGCCAGAGTTGTCTGGCAAGCCAGACAAATCTGACTTGGAACAGCATTAGGAAATGGATTTTTTTGTCTCTCTGAAGCTAGCTGTTCTCTTGCAGTTGTATATGCTAAATGAAGATTGATGATTGTAAGTTTGGGGAGCTGTGATAATTCCTTGGATGGTGGTTAAGTGATTAGTGTTGTTTCGGAATCTGGCTCCTGAGGATTCGGTGGTTAAGGGACTCTTGTCTTCCCACCCTTCATTCATTTTTAAGATGAGCCATGGATTTTATTTCACAAAGCTTTGTGTCATTTGTCATGTGTGGATATTCTGTGATATTTTCCTGGTAATGCAGACTGCTTCTTCAAGAAGCTTCTTCAGGAAGCTTCCTTGTCTCCCTTAACTGTGCTTTTGGATTTGTTTACATAGTTTCAGCCTAAAACCCTGGCTCACCCACAAATGCAGTGTGAGACCTTTGACTTCTGATTCACAGTGTTCTGTGCTATTGAAATGGACCTTCTTTATCAAAAGAGATTACAGTGCTACAGCAGGTACCTGTAATTTCAGTTTCCTGCTCTTTAATTTGCCTGCCACTGTAGATATTTTTCACATTATGACTCATTTTTCCTTAGCCCCTCTACCAATAGCAGGCTTTTTTCAATATCTTTGCAGTTTCAGGCCCATTTCTATCTTCTTGAAATTCTAGCAGATTGTCTCCATCAGAATAGTTTCTAGAAACTAAGTAGTTCCACGATTTAAGGTTTACTATCTTTTTAATTAAAGCTATTTTCAGGTATACCCTTTTCTAAAGTTCATGTTTTGTGAACAAAAATAGAAGTCATGGTAACCATTTCTTCTGATCTCATTTCTGAAACATCTCAGGTACTTGAACAGTTGATGCATTCATTAGATTAACAATAAAAACAAACTTCATAATTTTTCAATCCATGTATGCTAATACTCTTTAATTATATAAAAATGTACACTGTTGTCCTGGGTTCAGCTGGGATAGAGTTAATTTTTTTTTTACAGGAACCTGGGAGGTGGGGGGCATAGCCGGGGCAGCTGACCTGAACTGGCCAAGGAGCTATTCCATACCATGTGACATCATGCTCAGTATATAAAGGGGGAGCGGGCCGGGGGGTGGGCTCTTCTTTTCGGTGGGGGAAGTGGCAGAGCGTCGGGTCCCGGGTGGTGAGCAGTTGCACTGTGCATCACTCTTTTTGTATACTTTTTCATTAGTACCGTTGTTGTTGTTGCAATTTCTTTGTGTTGTTCCAGTAAACTGCCTTTATCTCAACCCTCGAGGTTCCAGGTTTGGGTTTTTTTTCCTCTCCTCCGTCTTCCCCCCATCCCACCGGAGGGGGGCGGGAGGAGTGAGCGAGCGGCCGCGTGGTCCTTTGTTACCGGCTGGGCTGAAACCACGACAGTCCTTTTTGGCGCCCAACGTGGGGCACGAAGGGTTGAGATAACGACAGATCTGGCCAGAGCGTGTTGAAACAAATTTGTCATACGCATTTCTTATACTAGATAAATAGATGTTAGTCACAATGTTGATTCAGCTGTTTACATGGTGGTGTTTTGTAAGTTCTTATATGCTTTATGTATTGCCTGTAGTTGCGTATCTCATCTCTGGGAGAGTGATTGGGATTATCATTTTGCTGTACTGGGCAATGTCGACTTGTGAAATGATTACATCACTGGTCATGAGGTTAAGCTGTTATCTGTATGAGGCAGTGATATCATTTCCAGACTTTGGGCACCTTCTGTCGGATTTTATTGGTAATTACACCCAACCCATGGGGAAGTTAGGGGGGGATACTTCCCCCCATCCGTTCCCCTCCTTTTTCTCTTTCCAACTAATTACAACAGTTTTCGAGAATTTTGAATATCCTTGGGATGCGCAAGCCTGTGTGCTGTTAGTGCTATGCCTCCTGACTATGTTTCAGGTCTTGTCTAGGGCTACAAAGAGGCTCTTTAAGAATACCACCCAGAGATCTGTCCCAAAGCTGGATATTTATGGGTGGCACGGCATGTGGGAGGATGTGGGCAGGTATCTAGAGAACTTCTCACCTCCAGTGACTTGGAAGTTCACTCCCGAACAACTGCAAAACCCTCATGAAGTGATAGAATTTTTGAAAGGAAAATGCTGTGGCTATCCCAGAGACACACAACTCACTACACTGTGCTGGGCCCTGGCCGATATCTACCAAACCCTGCTTGATACTATGCAGCACCCCCAGGGGGAAAAGGGGGAAAAGATGGAAAACAAGACAACATGCACCGTGGCTACCCCAACCCCAACAACATGCACCGTGGCTAACCCTACCCCGGTGACAGATACTGCCACTAAACCAGAGAACCAACCTGTGCCAGTATCAGTTGCCCCTGTACAGAAAAAGAAACACACAAAGAAATCAGTTCGCTCAGTGAGAGATGAAGATGAACCAGGGTCATCGCGAGAACAGGAGGAAGAGGCAGAACCTGAAATAATTACCCGATCTCTATCCCTGAGTGAGTTGCGTGACATGCGAAAAGATTTTAGCCGCCACCCAGATGAGCACATTGTTACCTGGCTGCTCCGATGCTGGGATAATGGGGCTAATAGTGTGGAATTAGAGGGTAAGGAAGCCAAGCAGTTGAGATCTCTGTCTAGAGAAGGGGGTATCGACAAGGCGATTGGGAGAAAAACACAAGTCCTCAGCCTCTGGAGGCGACTTCTGTTAGGTGTAAAGGAAAGATACCCTTTCAGGGATGAAGTTACATGTCACCAAGGCAAGTGGACCACCATGGAGAGAGGTATCCAGTACCTGAGGGAATTAGCCGTGCTGGAGGTGATTTATAATGATCCAGAAAATGCACAGTCACCCACAAATCCAGATGAAGTCCAATACACACAACCGATGTGGCGGAAGTTTCTACGAAGTGCACCACCAACCTATGCCAACTCATTGGCAGTAATGTCCTAGAAAGAAGGCTATGGACAAACGGTGGATGAATTGGCTGTCCAGCTCCAGCAATATGAAGGAAGTCTCTCTTCCTCCCTACGGGCCTTTGTCTCAGCTGTAGAGGAATTGTCCCGAGAGTTCCAGCAATTCAAAGTGGATATGTCCTCCTCCTCACCTGTACAGGCCCACATTGCAGTTATTGGGAGTAAGCGTTCCTCTGCCCAAGAGAGAGGAGAGAGAAAGTACACACGACGGGCTAACCTGTGGTTTTACCTGTGTGACCATGGAGAGGACATGAGGAAGTGGGATGGAAAACCTACCTCAGTCTTGGATTCACGGGTACGGGAGTTGCGAGAAAAAGCAACCAGAAAAGAAGATTCTTCTTGGAAAACTGCTGCTCCAGTTTCCTGTGAGCAGTCCCCCGGGCGCAGTAGATGGGCCGATCTCATTTCTGATCCTCTTGAAGGGACTTCTGATTCACATGTGCAAAAAGTGGGTAACAGATATTCTAACCAGGATTAGAGGGGCCCTGCCTCCAGCCAGGTGGAGGAGAGGGACAACCGAGTCTACTGGACAGTGTGGATTCGATGGCCTGGCACGTCAGACCCACAG
The DNA here is from genome assembly GCF_947461875.1 of Haliaeetus albicilla. Classification (NCBI taxonomy): domain Eukaryota; kingdom Metazoa; phylum Chordata; class Aves; order Accipitriformes; family Accipitridae; genus Haliaeetus; species Haliaeetus albicilla. The sequence goes on along the minus strand of NC_091484.1, from coordinate 56,781,789 downwards.
GAATATAAGGCTCTAGTAGACACTGGTGCACAATGTACCCTAATGCCATCAAGTTATAAAGGGGCAGAACCCATCTGTATCTCTGGTGTGACAGGGGGATCCCAAGAGCTAACCATATTGGAAGCCGAAATGAGTCTAACCGGGAATGAGTGGCATAAACACCCCATTGCAGCTGGCCCAGAGGCCCCGTACATCCTTGGTATAGATTATCTCAGAAGGGGGTATTTCAAAGACCCAAAAGGGTACCGTTGGGCCTTTGGTATAGCTGCATTGGAGACGGAGGAGATTGAACAGCTGTCTACCCTGCCTGGTCTCTCCCAAGACCCTTCGGTTGTGGGGTTGCTGAAAGTTGAAGAACAACAGGTGCCAATTGCTACCACGACGGTGCACCGGCGGCAATATCGCACCAACCGAGACTCCCTGATCCCCATCCATAAGCTGATTTGCCAATTGGAGAGCCAAGGAGTGATCAGCAAGACTCACTCACCCTTTAATAGTCCCATATGGCCCGTGCGGAAATCTAATGGGGATTGGAGACTAACAGTAGATTATCGTGGGCTGAATGAAGTCACGCCACCGCTGAGCGCTGCTGTGCCAGATATGTTAGAGCTTCAATATGAACTGGAATCAAAGACAGCTAAGTGGTATGCCACAATTGACATTGCTAATGCATTTTTCTCCATTCCTTTGGCAGCGGAGTGCAGGCCACAGTTTGCTTTCACTTGGAGGGGTGTCCAGTACACCTGGAATCGACTGCCCCAGGGGTGGAAACACAGCCCCACTATCTGCCATGGACTGATCCAGACTGCACTAGAAAAAGGTGAAGCTCCAGAACACCTGCAATATATTGATGACATCATCATATGGGGCAGCACGGCAGAAGAAGTTTTTGAGAAAGGGAAGAAAATAATCCAAATCCTTTTGAAGGCTGGCTTTGCCATAAAAGAAAGTAAGGTCAAGAGACCTGCGCAGGAGATCCAGTTCTTAGGAGTAAAATGGCAAGACGGGCGTCGTCAGATCCCTGCGGACGTGATCAACAAAATAGCAGCTATGTCCTCACCGACTAATAAAAAGGAAACACAGGCTTTCTTAGGTGTTGTGGGCTTTTGGAGAATGCATATTCCAAATTACAGTCAAATTGTAAGTCCTCTCTACCAAGTTATCCGGAAGAAGAATGATTTTAAATGGGGGCCTGAGCAACGACAAGCCTTTGAACAAATTAAGCGGGAGATTGTTCATGCAGTAGCTCTTGGGCCAGTCCGGACAGGACCAGATGTTAAAAATGTGCTCTACACTGCAGCTGGGGAGAATGGCCCTACCTGAAGCCTTTGGCAGAAAGCACCTGGAGAGACCCGAGGCCGACCCCTGGGGTTTTGGAGTCGGGGATATCGAGGATCCGAGGCTCGCTATACTCCAACTGAAAAAGAGATATTGGCAGCATATGAAGGAGTTCGAGCCGCTTCAGAAGTGATTGGTACTGAAACACAGCTCTTCTTAGCACCCCGACTGCCAGTGCTGGGCTGGATGTTCAAAGGGAAAGTTTCCTCTACACATCACGCGACTGATGCCACGTGGAGTAAGTGGATTGCACTGATCACACAACGGGCTCGCATAGGAAACCCCAGTCGCCCAGGAATTTTAGAAGTGATCACGGACTGGCCAGAAGACAAAGACTTTGGAATGTTGCCAGAGGAGGAGGTGACACGGGCTGAAGAGGCCCCGCTGTATAATAAACTGCCAGAAAATGAAAGGCAATATGCCCTGTTCACTGATGGGTCCTGTCGCATCGTGGGAAAACATCGGAGGTGGAAGGCTGCTGTATGGAGTCCTACACGACTAGTTGCAGAAACTGCTGAAGGAGAAGGTGAATCGAGTCAGTTTGCAGAGGTGAAAGCCATCCAGCTAGCATTAGATATTGCTGAAAGAGAAAAGTGGCCAGTGCTCTATCTCTATACTGACTCATGGATGGTGGCAAATGCCCTATGGGGGTGGCTACAGCAATGGAAGAAGGGCAACTGGCAACGCAGAGGTAAACCCATTTGGGCTGCCGCACTGTGGCAAGATATCGCTGTTCGGATAGAGAAGCTAGTGGTAAAAGTACGTCACATAGATGCTCATGTACCCAAGAGTCGGGCCACTGAAGAACATCAAAACAATCAGCAGGCAGATCAGGCCGCCAAGATTGAAGTGTCTCAGGTAGACCTGGACTGGCAACGTAGGAGTGAGCTATTTATGGCTCAGTGGGCCCACGATACCTCAGGCCATCAGGGGAGAGATGCAACATATAGATGGGCTCGAGATCGAGGGGTGGACTTGACCATGGACACTATCGCACAGGTCATCCACGAATGTGAAACATGTGCCGCAATTAAGCAAGCCAAGCGGCAAAAACCCCTGTCGCATGGGGGGCGATGGCTGAAATATAAACAGTGGGAGGCCTGGCAGATTGACTATATCACACTCCCACGAACACGCCAAGGCAAGTGCCATGTGCTTACAATGGTGGAAGCAACCACTGGATGGCTGGAAACATACCCTGTGTCCCATACCACTGCCCAGAACACTATCCTGGGCCTTGAAGAGAAAATTTTATGGCAACACGACACCCCAGCAAGAATCGAGTCGGACAACGGGACTCACTTCCGAAACAACCTCGTAGACACCTGGGCCAAAGAACACGGCATTGAGTGGGTATATCACATCCCTTATCACGCACCGGCCTCCGGAAAAATCGAACGATACAACGGACTGCTGAAAACTACATTGAGAGCGATGGGGGGTGGGACTTTCAAACATTGGGATACACATTTAACAAAAGCCACCTGGTTAGTTAATACTAGAGGATCCGCCAATCGGGCTGGCCCCGCCCAACCAAGACTTCCACATACTGTAGAAGGCGATAAAGTCCCTGTAGTGCGCATGAGGAGTATGTTAGGAAAGACAGTCTGGGTTAGTCCTCCCTCAAACAGAGGCAAACCCATTCAAGGGGTTGTTTTTGCTCAGGGACCTGGGTACACCTGGTGGGTGATGCAGAAGGATGGGGAAGTTCGATGTGTACCTCAGGGAGATTTGATTTTGGGAGAGAATAGCCAGTGAATTGGGCTGTATGATACCTAACTGCTAAATACCCTGCCAATGCATGTCATTGTATCTATAGTGTCTATATGCCATATCAAGGGTATTACTGTAAGAATTACCCAAATGGCTTAGTTTCAAAGTCCATCCCGCAGTCAAGTACAACAGCGACAGAACTTGAACTGACACCCAGCAATTTCCTCAAGATCAACATCTTCGACCTGCAGACTAAGGGCGTGAGTTGCACCAAATGTACTAGCCACAAATTCCAGAGGCAGCATACAACAACCCACCATCTCACACCATCTCTCTTATCCTGAAGAACTGTTACAACAGATGGAGCCCCAAAGTCATGGACTAAATAAAATCAATGGACACATTAGAGGGATAGCCCATACGCTAAAGGAATACCATTTGCATGTGTGTGTGTGTGCGGGGGGGCGACGGGGACGGACGCAAGTCCATATACTTATATATATAAGACAAGGAAGTGGTAGTGGTCGATTGGAAAATGTAAGATCTGGGCATGATGTAGATGGTATAGAATAAGGGGTGGATAATGTCCTGGGTTCAGCTGGGATAGAGTTAATTTTTTTTTTACAGGAACCTGGGAGGTGGGGGGCATAGCCGGGGCAGCTGACCTGAACTGGCCAAGGAGCTATTCCATACCATGTGACATCATGCTCAGTATATAAAGGGGGAGCGGGCCGGGGGGTGGGCTCTTCTTTTCGGTGGGGGAAGTGGCAGAGCGTCGGGTCCCGGGTGGTGAGCAGTTGCACTGTGCATCACTCTTTTTGTATACTTTTTCATTAGTACCGTTGTTGTTGTTGCAATTTCTTTGTGTTGTTCCAGTAAACTGCCTTTATCTCAACCCTCAAGGTTCCAGTTTTTGTTTTTTTTTCCTCTCCTCCGTCTTCCCCCCATCCCACCGGAGGGGGGCGGGAGGAGTGAGCGAGCGGCCGCGTGGTCCTTTATTACCGGCTGGGCTGAAACCACGACAACTGTTTAGAAGGAATCATTCTTCATGGTGATTACTACATGAAAAATTCTTGGGCCACGAGCAACATTTCAAATTTCAGGATAAAATGCAAGTTCTAACAGCAGGTAACCATGGGTGTAAGGGGGTGATCATCCCAAGTGCTTATAAAAGAAATGACAGCACAGCAGGGGAAAGCTTTGCTGTCATTAAGGATGCACATTTTAGGATGGATGTGTTCAGTGTTAGTGCCAAACTGTAAATGTAACCTTGAAGAGATATTGACTCCTTTGCTGGTCTTTCTTGGCATCGTGCAGAAGCTGGAAGCAGCGGCATGGAAAAACTCGTTGGTAAGAAGGGGTGATGGGCTGGGGAATAGAGGAGTAGGAGGAATGTGGCCAGGGAGAGGGGACCTGAGGGCAGAGGAGGTAGGTACGGTGATGGGGAGTTTGGAAGAAGATGATGGAACGTTTGGAAGGAGATGATAGAACAGGCAGGAGCTGGGGTAGAGCACAATTTGCCCTCTTTGTATTCCTATTTTATGCAGCTTAAGTATTTCTATTTTATTTGTGTAATCAGGTGCTATTTGTTGCCAAAGTAAGGTAGTCTGGGAGTGAAGCAAGGCTGTACTGGCAATGAGATGGTTTGCTGGGCAGTCCCAGTTTACCTGTTACTGGGTTGGGTAGTGCGTATGTGCAAAGCAAGTGGTGATGCCTCATCTCTTTGACAGGGATTTCCTGCGTGGCTCTGAACAAGCATCCCCCAAAGTGGTGCCTGCACCATTTCCTCTAGTGACTGACTGTTGTTCTTTGGGTGCCCTGTGAGCAGGACACTTGGGATCAGCTCTGAAGAGCTCCAAGAGCTCCTGAGCTGTCCTAACTACAACACAGCGCAGGACACATCTGAAATGTGTTATGATGAAAAAGATAGTGTATTTCTATAATATATGGCTCTGTGAAGTTTCAAACTGGGCACCCAAACCAACAGATACTTTAAAGCTTTCTAGTATTGAGGAAAACACTAACACCTAGTCTCCTGAGGGGCAGTATGTAGAGGACTCAATATTTGTGTTTTGCAAATACTTTGAGAGAACATCATGGAAATGCTCATGAGTACAGGAATAATTTGTCTCTGCTCCAGGGCAAGATGATGTTTACAGTAATTAAAATTTGAGGGCAAATCTTGAAGGAAGCTACCAAATAAAAATATTTAGTAATGTCCATTCATTAAATGATACAGGTGTCCTGTGCAAAATGTATGTGCTTGTATTTAATAGCATAAAGTCATGTTGGGGCCATGTTGAGATGGCTGATATTTTATAACGCTTACTTAAGCATTTAATTTTGCAGTTTTATTGTGGACAATACACAAATATGAACAAAGAGTTGGATTGAAATGTTCTTGAAATCACAAGTGAGTTTACTTGGGAAGTGGTTTTCCATATGGTATAAAACAGCTTGACTGTATGAAGAGGTGTATTAAAAACTAGGATTAGACCACACTAGTAGATTTGTGCAGGAATACGTGTAGCCTTTGCCTCTTGTGTGCTTGCCTCTTCCCTTTATTATTAATTTACCACCTTCTCAAATACTAAAATTAGCTATGATTATCCTGACTTTAAAGTAACAAGTGTATGAACAGAATGGCATTGAGGAAGCTGCTTTGTAGTAGTGGTATGAACACGGTCTAAAAATACCTGCTCATTTTAATAGGACTCCTGAAATTTCTGTAGGAAAAAAAAGCAGTTGCCTGAAGATATACAGGTGTAAATTATTCATCAGCAAAATCAGAGTGAGGTTTTATTGACACTTGCATTGCCATCAGTACTGTAAGGAAAAACTAGGTAAGCAGCAGCATAAGTGAACCTTGCCCAGACTGCTTTCAACTCTGGCTGTGAAAACATAAGTTTAGAACTAGAAAAATCCTATTTCATCTTTCTGCCTGACAAGAGTCTTGCAAGCAGCTGCCATCTACTCTTTATGCTTGTTAAAGTCTCTGGTTTATCATTGTGGCATCGTGAGTGGCAGTGTCTCCACTTGGATACTGGGAAGAATCTCTGTGTGAGGGGGTGCAGCTTCCTTGTTAGGGCAGTAGATTAAATCTCCCTGTTGTCTGACAGAGAAGAATGTAATCACCTTCCCTCCATCACCAGCAGGATGAATTAACTGCTGTATTGAATTTGTGCCCTTTGCAGCGCTTGTGCCACAAAATGTTTTAAAATGCTTTATTTTTAAAAAAGTATTTTCATTATATATCGTATCAGATGTTACTGACCAATTTCAATATTCATATTAAGAAGTGTTAATATTGATGCAAGAAATATTAACAATAATTTGATTATGTTTAGGTTGCAATAAAAAATAGAATCTGAAATTATGATTTCAGAGCTGCTTTAGGTTTGTCTTATTTGTATGTCGTTGGGGTAGAGAGCTACATTCAGATTTCATTAAAACATCGTGAAAAGAAATGTGATTAGTTTGTAAGTGTCTCTCTTCCTAGCTGCAGAACTTAAATATAAAAGCTTAGTTTTTTCCCTGGATAATAAAAGCAGTATCTGTTCATCACTATGTGCCACACTTACAGTGATTTCTCATAAAATTGCCCATGTGGTCATTTAGATGGAGGAGATCAGACTGAATTGCAAAAGTTGATAAGGATGGACCAAAAAGTCTGTGATGTAGTAATTGCAGATGGACAGTGGAACCACAAAATGCTTGCTGTTAGTGAGAGCTGGATGTATTTCAAGTATAGTTCATGTGTACAAGGCATGTCCAGCATCAGGATATGGCTGTACGAGCCTGAGCATTGGAACTACCACTGTTGCTTTACAGGTTTTCCTTGCAGCTTTTCTTGTGTCTGCTCTCCTTTTTTGTGCTAGTAATAGGAACCATGTGTGTAATAGAGATTTAGTGAAACTGAGCAAGAATGTCTTCAACTTGCTTAAACCTTTTCCCATCAAGATATGAAGCCAATCCAGTAAATCAAACACATGCTGTTTGTAAGGTAGAGCTGTAAGACTTCATCTCTGACGCTAGAGGTGGAGGCCCTGCACAGGGCTGCAGAGTTGCTCTGCAGTTTGGTGTCTGCAGTCAGGTGCAGGGCAGTTACTATCATGTTCCACAGGCAAATTAGCTATTAAGGGATAAAGGGACTAAGTGCATTTTCAAGTCAGATGGCATTAGAGATCTGAGAGAGAAGTCCTGGAGAGGAAAAAATTGAGCAAATGTTAGTATTTGGAAGAAAATTCATCAGAGATTGCAGTTGTGTATCATTGTCTGTTACTGAAATGTGAAATTAAGCTCCAGGAAAGGACTGTGATTGGGTAAGACTCAGCATTTGTGCATAATCTTTTGAGGACTCAACCCATTCGTGAGTCCCTAATTTCTTTATGAAGAAAGTCTTAAATAGTCAGTAGGAGTAGAAACATTAAGAAATTACTTTCTCCTTTCTCCCCTTCATATTAGCATCAACAAGAACAGAAAAGCACAGTAAGAATATTTAAAAAGGGGGAGAAGCTTCAATTTGTGCAGACAAGAACTGGCTCTGGTTTTCTCAGTTGTTTTTTCCTTCCTCTAAGTAGGCACTGTGAAAACTGCTGCCTTATCTAAGAGAAGCTACCTAATTCTGATTGATTAGTCCATTTGGCTAACTTAGCAGATACAGTCATTAAATTAACTACCCACATAAAAAGAAATGCAGCAATTCTTTTGAGGGGAAGGAGGGGATGAAAGTTTTAGAGCTGTGGCTATTAAAGCAGATAGATTCATGGAGTATGGAGATAGCTAATCCCCCCTGAAGTGCAAAGGAAAGATCATGTATGAGCAGAGAGAAGGTGTTTGGGTAGGCATGAGGATAAAGGGGAATTAAAATGTCCTAGCTAGTCAGATACAGAAATCTGCTGGCTAAGTGGCTTTTTTGACTCTTATCTTGTAATTTTTAGTTAGCTCATGGCCGATACTGGAAATGTTTTAGGACCGTAGTGTAATGCGAGGTAATGCTAATTGTCCCTTGCACTCTTACTGACTGGCAGATAGAAACATCCCTTCTCTTCACTTTCATCTAGTTTTCTACTTTCTTGGTCCTTGTTTCATGATAATAATCACCCTGCCTTCTCTTCCCTGCTGTACAAGATGGGGTGTTCTAAAAAATTACCTCCCCTTGTCACTCCTTCCATATCTATTAGTCCTGTTAATAAAAGGAGTCTTTCAGCACTTTTCTCAAAGCACCATGCTGGTAGTTTCCCATCTTTTACAATAATCTCCTATATAAATTTGATTCCCTCCTTTTTCCCTTCTTTTGAGGGGGATAACTTCCTCTTATACAATTTAGTTACAACTGAGACCTTTCCAGGTTACTTGGTAGAGGATGTACACCATTGGGGGAAAATCTTTCACTTAATGGGAAGTTTCCTCATCTTCATGTGCTTGATACCCAAACAGTGCCCATTCCTTTTACCACAGCCCTCTCAAGCGTGATGTTGCAGGAGGCTCCCTTTGCACAGCTTGCTCCTGCAATGTGGATTAGCATTAACTATGCAATTGATATGGCATCTTTCTCATATCAGTGTCTCCATCATTTCCCTGAACCCGTCGTTTTCTCTTGAATGTCTGCATATGCCTGATGGCAATTTCCTACTGGCATTCGACCCATCCAGGCCTTTCTGCTGATTTCAGCTAAAACTGTCTTCCTTTTCAGTAATGCATCTCAGCTCAGATCTTGCGTTTGATGTCCTTGTCTAGCACCATGTTTAATCTGAAATTTCAGGTGTACATAATGAAGAGTTGTGGAGACAGAAATCAGGGTGAACAGACAGAAGAAATGATAAAGAATTCCCACAGTGTCCAAGGAGATACAGCAATGATATCGGATATCATGAAGCCAGTCATTTCTCTCATTTATAACACTGATATGCCAACAAAGATGCATTTTAGTACTATGATTATGAACTCCCTTTATTTCTGCCTTTCTTAAGTTTGTAATTCTTCCTATGGCCTCTAAAGAGGTCCCTGTCATTTCTGCTCTTTTCCTTCCGTAACTTTTAGACATTCCATCTTTACAGTCTCTTAAATCTGGAGAGTTAATTTTAGTTCAGAAGCTGGTGATGGGCATTTTCCTTCTCTTCTTGAAAATGAAAGTTTCTATTTAATTTCCAGGGATAATTCCCAGTTTTTTATCCATTTCATATTCAAATGCAAACCTGTTCCCTTTTCAAAAATCTTTAATAGCCTCTTTTTCGTCTTTCAAGTCGAAGTGCTTTATAATCGCCTGTTTTTTTCTGTTTGTTTCTTTAAACACTTGGCCCATTTTGTCCTCTTTTCTCTTGCCATCTCATTTTTTCCTCTCTTTTTGCTTTCCTGGAGCAGCCTCTTTTGCTGGAGGACCCATCTATTTCCAAAGCTCATCTGTTTTCCTTGGTTCTAAATCCCAGCTTTGGTTTCGTAAACCTCATATGCAAATGCACCAGTTAATTCAAGGTATACATGCATGATCTTGGATAAGGATAATTTCCTTAGTTGGGGCCCTCTTCTGTAAGAAAAATCCCCCAGCCCCCTACTCCTGTGTACTATTGTTGTGACTATTTGTGAGATTTGGAAGAGCAGAGAGGATCTTGCTCATTTTTTTTGTTCTGGCCCTTATGCTATTGGGTCTGTATGTGATGGGCTCATATGTTTGTGACTTAAGATAATGCTCCAGAAAATGATGTTGCTGTAAACAAAACTACACTACTTCATTTGTGTACATTTTTAAAGTAACGCCTCTGAAAACAGAATTGCTATTATTAGCATAACTGGTGTTTCCTTGTAAAAGCCACAGATCACATGTGATTCTTTCCTGTGAAATGTTTTATTTTTGGGTCTTAACATATGCAGGTTTTTGCCATGCCTTTTCAAAGAATTTGTATCAACGCCTCAGCGAATGTTTCTGAAAATCTCGCTCTGTAATATTGTCTTTTATAGTGTAGATTTTTTTCCACTGTAATTTTCTACATCCCTCATGTTTCAAAGATATTTTTTTTTTCCCCCACAATCTGGTCCCCCCCCCCGCAGATCTTCTTTATAATTAATACCCAAACTACTAGTTAAACTGAAAAAGATGGCTTTTAGGATAGATTGGCAGGCAAGCTAAATTATTCCTATTTCATCTCCGCCATAGGAAAGACTTGTATGATTTATGTTGAAATACATATTATTTTAACGCTGATTGCTCAGTGTCTTATGTCGCTTAAGTAATTTTCATCGTGTTTCACAAGTGTTTCACTATAGCTTTTAGTTGGTTTTAAAGTAATGGCTTTTATTAAAATTACACAGTTATGTTTCTCACTGTTACTGAAGACAAAACATTAGTCCACCTATGATGTGATTTCATGAGAGAAGTGTATCTTTTGGCATAAGTTTCCAAGACTGTGTATAACTGTTAGGTTGTAGCTTAGTTTGTAATAGCACTGATTACGTTATTGGATCTGCAAGAGTGTTGTGTTTTTTATGATATTTTCTGTGCAGTGAGTCATAACAATAATGATAAAGCATAACATGGCGTAATTTGTGGGTTTTTCTACTGATAAAATATTCCCAGACATATCCTGCTTGCCACGTTACTTAAGGTAGGCTTTAAAAATGTCTTTAAATTTCAGACCTGTCATCTATTTGTAAGCTCTCAGCTCAGTTCCCAGGAGCTGTGCAGGCTGGTGGCCCCGTGGTGTTTCCCTTCCAGCCAGGCTCATTTTGGGAACCGAGACACCTGTGACAGACCTTGAGAGGCGGCGGTATGCCAGCGGCTCCCCAGCCATTTCCAGCCCTTTTGTCCTGAAAGTAGGGACCGAGCAGGAGGATGAAATGGATGGACCTGTTTAGGAATCATTCTCTTGGCCTACTTTGAAAGTAAACACAACTTGAACAATGTGGGTGTGTCCATCAGAGGGGTGGTGGGTGGGAGGAGAGCAGCGGACTGGCCCCCAGCAACCCTGGAGCTGGATGCCAGCAGACCCTACATAACCCCTGGGAGGAACAGGGCCCTGCCAGGGTGCAGGCAGAGCGGCCCAGGTCAGGTCAGAGGGGTGCTTGGCCAACTGTCCTGTCCCAGTGGCCCAAGGCAGATGCTGCGGGAGGAGCAGAAGAGCAGAACAAGCGCATATGAGGCTTCCCCAGAGGCCTTTTCCAGGACTCCAAGAATTTCTGAGTCAGGTGTGACTTCTGTGTGTTTGGCAGCCCTCAGTTATGTCCATTAACTTGTCTGTTCCCAGCTTGAAAACCAGTACAGAGCTCTACTATCCATGCTTTCCTGCGGCAAGAGGTTCCACATTATAACCAGGGGCTGTGCCAGAAAAGGTCTCTTTTCATTGGTTTTGAGTTTACTGCCCTCTTCTGTTACCTCCTACTTCTTGCATTGTATAAGGCAGAGGATGATCAATCTCTTTGTTGTCTTATGCCAGACACTATTTCCAGATCTTAGAGAACATAACATATGATCTTCCAGAACATAAAAACATTAACAGCAGTATCTTTTAAAAAGCGATAATTTTGTCAGACCCACATGCAAAGACCCTGTGCTTCTCCTTGTCATCCCTCCAAACACAACTGTAAACTCCCTCCGAGTTAAGTCATTCTGTTTGATCTCTGTCTTTTGTACTGTATACTTTAATATTTTACATTTTATAATCTCTTGCATCTTTCTTGGCACAAATCCCTTTGTGGCCATCAGATAAGGAGGATGGTCTTAGTTTAACTGATTCCCCCAGAAATAGCTGAGAGTACAAGTAGAGCCCTAAGCTATAGTGGTAGCTTTAGTAAACCTGTGGAAGCACAGACTTTTGCTGGAAAGAAAGTGTAGTGAATGCTGAGAAACCATGTATCTAACTTAAGCAAGCTAAACTAAGTGAATTTTAAGAGAGCATCTGTCTAAATTTCTAAATCTGGAAAAGGCATACAGGCCTTATAGAAGTCTTTGAGCTTCCCCCAGGTGGATGAATATCCTAAATCCTTCTAAGAGGAATTAGAGGATTGTAATCAGTAACTCAACAGCATCTCTTTTAGGTCCTCCTCATTAATGGGTCACTTGCAGGCTGCTGTGCAAAGCATCAATATAGGTATATGGGCCTGACCAGAATTAAGGGCATCGTAGAGCATGAATCTGGGGGCAGCTGCTTATGCCGGTTCTGCAGTGGCTGAAGGAGATGCTTGCCCTTTCTTCCTTCCCTGTTTACAGCTGCTGAGGTATTTTCCCTTCCCTGCGTTAGCTCTGGGGCTCATCGTACCTCTTCACAAGGGACTTAAATTACTTAATGCAGCAAAACCATGGTTTGTTGAATCCTCCTAAGTGTACTTTGACGAGTGCCAGTACTGACGCCAAGAGTATTTTGATGAGCGTTAGTTCTGAGACCGAGAATATTTTGATGAGTGCTTGTGCTGACACAAGATAGGTTCAATGCTTGCTGCTGAGGGGGCATGGAGACTTCCTGCTTTCAGCAGCACCCAGCTGTGAACTCACTGTGACTGAGGGGACCCCACCTCCATGAACAGTTGTCCCATGGATGATCCCATTCAGAAATTTATTAGCATCCCTCTTTTTGTTGCCTCTGTCACTTGCACTCAGATATAAAGTCTTCTTTTTAACTTCCAGTTTCCATTTACTCATTGACAGTCCATCTACATCTGAGGTTGTGCCAGCATTTTCTATAGCCTAATTGCCTAGCTTTACATCTTGATGTATAAACCCTGGTGCATTCAGATCCACTCACAACTCATTTTTTTGCTAGAATTCAGGAGCTTTCCGTTCCCTGGTTATCTCAGGAGCCTCTCTGTGCTTCTGGGTAATTGGACTTTCTAAGCAAAGCTGTCCAGTATCTGTCTGCAGTATTTGAAAAGAGGTCTCCTTTGGACAGTAGTATTAATCTTACCTCAGTTTGACTGGAAATACATCTTCTTTCATGTATTCTGGGATGACAGTTGTGTTTTTCAGGAAGACAGTCTATTGATCTGGCAAATCATTTTGCCAGAAACAAGTGCAGTCATGTCTCACTTCCTTATAAACCAGGCCCTCCAAAACAACATAATACAAATTCCCTCCAGCCCTTAAGTGCATAAATTTGCTGTTTGTACAATTGAATTTGATCCTGTTTCTAATATCTAGTCCTGAAGATCATCCAGCTCTTTCCTGTGGGAGTTTTTTCAATATTCTTCTTTATTCCCCATGCTTTCCAACTTAGCATTATCAGCATATTTCGTTAGAGCGCTCCTGGTTTTTGTGCCTGGGTTATTAATGCAAATATCAAGCTGGCAGTTTGTAGGGCTGATATGGAGTGACCCATACTAACCAACCTCGTCCCACTCGGGGCTTGCTCTGGGCAGTCACCAATGCCTATGTGAGCAAAAAAGTCCATGGCCCTGCTGCCTGTTTAGCCAGGGTGAAGCTCTGGGAAGCCAAGTGGCTGCTGCCCTGGGCACCGCTCTGCTGTCCTTCCCCTCCCACAGCATGTCAGCTCACCCCTAGCCTAGGTATTTCACTGCTTGAAGGAGAAACATTAAATTTTGCCTCTTCTGCTGAGAAGGCTTGTGGTTGTTGGCTGTCGTGTCAGTCAGCGTGCCTGTTGTCATGTTTTCTTTACCAGTTCTTCATCTTTTCCAGTTTAATCACCTCTTAAGTGGGACAATATCAAATCTTTATACAGATTTCATCTAGGTTAAAATTTTGTGATCTTTGAAAATGTTTAGTGAAATTTCTGATGTAATTTCCTTGCCTAGAAAATAGCTTACGAGGATCTGATTGGTTCAGCACGAAGTGTCTTGGTAAATACAGCGTGCATTTAACTTACATACATTTGCCTCAGGTCTAATTGGTTTTTGTCTTCAGTGTTTGTTCCAAAGCCTTGTGTACTTTTGAGTCTGAGTTTGCTGTTGCCCAGAGCATTTTCCACTGACATTGCTAAAGCTGCTGGGCTCCCGGGTGGAGCGGGCGTGAGGGATGGGCCCTGATGGAGGCCTGCCCTGGGGCCTCAGGACAGCATGGCACCCGCTTGCCTGCCTTAGCACCTACACCGGGTGGAACTGGCCGCGACCCTATGGTGTGGTGCAGCTCCTGCGGCGGGTAGCTTTGCCTACCTATTTAGAGTGATCCTGAGCTCATCATACTGAATTTACAAGGTCATTTCATTATTGTGCCGTTGTGTCCTTAGGCGTCTGCTGGACGCAGCTGCCATTTTCCCTCAGATATAGCCTGCTGCAGGAGTGACTGCAACTGGTTTATCATCCTGCTGCTTTTTTTTTTTTTTTTTTTTTTTTTTTTAAAGTTCACCTAACTTCCTTACTGTTCTCTTTTAGCAGCAAATAGAAAAGTCTCTTGAATTAAAATCATTATCAGTGGCTGGTTTTGAATCTTCTGTGAAGAAGCCCCCCCTCAATTTTCCTTGTCCCGCCTTCTGGTATTAAAAATCAATGTATCCCATGCACTGTGTAACTCCATTGAAGGTGGTTGTTTCAGTGATTTTTATGAACATTTTAGGAAAAGTATCCTGCAGGTCTTGCCCTTTTCAAATGTTAATTTTTAATCAGTGCTTGCTGAGAGGGAGTGCAAGAACACATGCACAAGGCTTATGGTTCTCTTTTCTTTTTCTTCCAGTGACCTGCTGTCTTCTGAATATCTTGAGAGGCATATCGAGCAAGGTGGGAAGACAGTGGAAGTTAAAGTAAGAATTTCCTTTTTATGCTTTGCTTTTTTAATTTGCTTTGCTATTGATGTTAATGCAAACTCACCTATTTTCTTGAGAGATATCTGATTTTTCAGGTGACTTGTTTTACCCTTCTGAGGCAAGCATGTTTCATGTCTTCTAACTTTCAGCTTTTAAAATATGACAAATAAAATTTATTGGCAAATTTAGTACATTAATGTTTATATCGAAATGGTATCCATGAAAAGTGTATTCGTGGTAGTTCTTTTTACTAGTAAACAATTTACTTCTGATGCCTATTCAAGAAAATCTTTCTGGTTTGGTAGCTAGCATTTCCTCATTGTACTAAACCCCAAGTTTGTTGTTTTTAATGAGCTTCTTTGTGAGAATAGCAAGATTTATTGTATATTTCCAAATATCTAGTCACCATCTCAAATTGTGGGTTTCTTTCTGTGGATGTTTGTTGGCATGATGGCTACAAGATCCTGTTTCTTGAGTTGTCTTCCGTGAAATGTTCCATTGCCTTTGCAGGAGTGGGTTGTTGTTTTTTTTTTTTTTGCATATGACATGGGAGAATTTCCTTGAGGACCTTCTGTTTATTAGGACAATATTGTGTATAAGCCTAGTATAAAATTACTGTAGATTATGTAAAATGTGCGTGAATGTAATATGTGCTGTACATAATGAAGATCTTTAAATTTGCCCATCAGGTCAACTTTTGTTCAAAGTTTACATTAATTTAAAAAGACCCCAAAAGTCTTTCACTAAATCTGAGATCACCTGAATATCCTGAAACAAATTATTTAACCTCTGCAATGTGAAAGCACAAGTGGAAATGGACAAAGCAATCCTTTAGCTACCAAGTAGCTGAAGATACATGTTTCCTTTGGTTTATCCTTTTCTAGCATTTGCAAGCTTGAAATATGTTTTCTTTTTATTCTCTGATAATAGTCTCCACACATTATCAGACTGAGGCAAACACATACGTGTTCCATTAAATTGTAAAGACTAATTTCTCAGTCAGCCGTGATCTGCAGTCAAGAAGTCTTGACTCAGATTCAGAATATGAGTCAAAGCAGAAATAAAGATAATAGCTGATACTAATAAGAACAAAACAATCCATTTGTCTGCGTCAAGGTATATATGCAAGTTAGCTAAGTTAGTCTATCCAAGTCCCATCACTGAATTAGGACAAATCTATTTCTGATGAGTAAACCTTAATCAAGCAAGGAAATGTTTGAAATCAGTGGTTCTTCTCATGTAAGTACTGCTTAATTGCATGGGAAGATACAGGAGGATTGGGCCTTTCAAAGGAAGGGTCATAAAATGTTTTCTGGGCAGAAGATCTCCCAGTCTCCAGGGTCCCAGAGATTGTTTCACTTCAGTTAACTGCCGTGCAGGGTTGTGGTGTACTTTCAGGGATGGCTATCACTGCCTTCCTTAGTACTCTCAAACTTGCTTTAAGGAGAGAACCAGCATTGTTTCCGTTGACCTTGGTGCTGGAGATGGACTGAATTGGGGGTGAAAGGGTCGCTGGGTTGCACCTTGCTGTGCAAAGGAGGTGTATTGCTGCCCAGGTGGTGTGTTTCCCCCTCTGCACTTCATTATACTGGCAAGGGTGGTCCCTGGGGCTGCTGGGAGGGTCTTCTGCCCCTTCCTCACTCACTGCTCCGGGAGTTTGGCAGGCAGCAGTCCTATGGAAGTGTGCCAGGAAGGGGGACGTATATTTTTTGCTCATTTTTTTGCAACCAAGTGTCTGGGATTGAAGGAGAGGGAAGCAGCTGCTGTGACAAAATGTTCGGAAGAGCCTGTTGGCCACAGTCATGGGCACATTTTCAGAAAAGTTCAGATATCAAAAGATTTTTGGAAGAGCGCAGGCTGCTGAGTACATTTTTATGCCAGACACTGAGTGAGGCTAATTTCAGCACCCAGTAGTTGTTTAAAAATAAATGTGGCTCCCTCTGACCTGCTAGTATTTTTCAGAGTGCCTCTAAGTGCTCTGAAGAGTCCTGTTCATCTGTCAAACAATTTCTGAAAAGCCCAGTGGTATCAATTTTGCATTTGAGAAACTGAACTCTGGTTTTACATCAAATATTTTGCCAATCTTACTCCAAATACAAGAATTTTTCATGATGGTGATTTAGTACCTTCAATTTCTGTGGAAACTGTTTACTGTAACTGGTAGAACTACCTTTAAATTGGTACTTCTAATACGCACCAGGTAAAACATTATTATTATACTAGATTTTAGGGATTGTGCAGACACTTATTTAAAAATAGCTAGCAAAAGGGTGCAACATAAATAAATCACAAAATATGCACTCTGCTATGCAGCATCTTCTTAAGCAGGAGAAGAGGTATTTCAGAGAGGAGCCAGGTTTCTACCAGTTGCTTCGACAAGCTGCTCTTTACCCACCTCTGTGCAATTTGTCTTTGGCTGTAGGCAGAAACAGAGGCAGTCTGGCAACATCTCTCTCGCTGCTTTGGTAGAGAAACGGTGACAGAAAGAAAAAGTCTGTCTGTCATCCACTGCCAGCTGCAAGCTTTCAGCAAGCCTGTTTATACAGCAAAAGGGCCTCCTCTGTTCTTGGTCTTCTTAGTGACGTAAGGAGAGGTGTATTTTAAAATACATATTTCCCCCTTGCATTTCTCAGCGCAGGAATACTGCACAAACAGGCATATCGTCAGTGCTGCTGTTGTGCCATCAGCAATATGGGAGAAGACAGGAGCTTTGAATCACTGTGGGAAGGCAGCTGTACGTACACAGTAGTTTGGGAATGTTACAGGCATGAATGTGTCCGGGAAGCAGATGCCTGCCTGGGCTCATACGCGATGTGGAGTTCGTAACTACTTTTGCCACTCCTCCCCCTCTCCACTTCCCCCCCCGCCGTAAAACTTCCTGTGCTGTAAAATACATATGGATCTTCTGCCATTACTTGGGATGCTTCAGAGAGCAGACGGGGGCAGGGAAAGGGAGAAACATTCAGGTCATTACAAAAGCCACTTTGAAGGAGCAAAGGGATTTTTATAGGGAGGAGTGTCCCCAGTTTAACACACCTTTTTATTGTAAGAGAAAGTTGAATTACATTTGATTGCTGCATAATTCATTAATACATTAGACCTTTGTGAAGTTGGAACATGTTACACATGATTTTGCAGGGTGCCAGCATTTAGCCGCTGCAGAAGAGAGACTTCTCTGTGAGATACCCTTGTTGATTTGGCAGTTAGGCAGCACCTAAGACATTCTTATTAAACCAGCAGCAATGTGCAGTGCTTAAGAAAAACAAAAGGAGGAAGATCTTTGAATTATTTCAGTGTTTCCCCCACGCACCCTCCTTTACTTTAGATCATGTCTCTAACTGCTAGGGAAGCAGCAGTATTGGCCTAAATTCTCTCTGGTAGCAAAGAGAATAATCAATAAGAAAGAGAAAGACCCTTCATGCATTGCCTTTTCCCGATTGTGTCAGTCCAGATCGTCCTGTGCTCACAGCACATAAATACTCAACTGTGTATGCTTAATGTTGCTGCAGTATACCTCTGTGTGCTTTTATCTCTCTTTTTTGGGTTATCATTCTGTCACTGATGCTGTCAGTGAGATGAAAGGCAAAAAACAGCTATAGTGCTGAGTAATTCACATTGCTGGATTTTTCTCCCTCAGAAGGAACAACTGATACCTATTCAGTGACATTTTCTCTTATAAAATGTTTCAGTTTTCCTCTTTGGAGAGTGTAGAAATAAATATTTCTGCCTGTATTCCCCCAAAACATTGGACAATTCTATGAGTTGTTAGAAAATTGCTTTCTGAAAAAAATCAAGCAATGAAAATATTTCAGATCCCAGTTAGAGAACATGCACAGGTAGAGTTGTGGTAGATACATGCCATGAATTTTTGATGGCATGTTTAAATTTAACTAGAAGGAACTATATTTCATAGGCAGTCCTAAAATTGTTAAGTGTGTTGGTGTAAACACAGTTTGTGTATTATGGGCACAAGATGACACTAAGAGTGCTCACAGCATGAAAGAATGTTGCTTTTTGCTTCTACTTCACATTGTGTTCATAATCATGATAACATAGAACAACATAAATGGAGTAATATTAAACGCTAGGTACTGTTTTTCTTCATTGTCGTGTTGATGGAGAAACTTTGGCCAAACTTGCCTTGTGGCTTAAGATTGCCTGTGGCTTTGTGTCCCCGGCTGTGCTGAGCCATATTGCTGGCCCCTGTGGTGCTCAGCCGCTGCCTGTGGAGCAGCGAGCGCCGGCAGAGCCATGCCCGGTGCCCTCCTTCAACCTGCCTGTGGCTGTCCTCTAGAGCTGGGGTGCCCCAGCGTGGCCTCGTGCTCTGCGGTGGCTCTAGCAGAGGTGCCGTCCTTGCAGTTTGGGGAATGAGGTTTGTGGGGCAAATGCATTTTAATGCTGCACAGCAAAGCAGAGCCCTTAGTTTGCAAAAACAGTAATAATTTCCTTTTGTTATGTGCGTTGTTTGGCTAGTAGTGTGCGTAAACTGCCTGTTACTGTAGCTTACAGCTGTTGTAGTGGCTGTGCACAAGAAGGGAAAAATTGTTGTTCTTCATTGCCTTGCTGTGATTAAAGTCTTGGCTTGTGTGTGCCATGATGTGTATTTGAAGGGCTCTTTGAATGCCCTTTTTTTAGGAAAATAATATAAAAGGGAGAAAAATATTAAAATCTTGAAAGGCTGGAGAGTGCTGGGGACCTTTGACTTGATGGATATTGCTTTTTCTGTTAACTCCCTCCTTCAAATCTGGTGTGCTCAAAGGAGTTGTTAAGGTACAGTCCCTTGACTGAGGGCAAAGCCTGTGTATGTCACATCTTAGTGCCTGTGTTTGGTGAGATCTTATGCTAAATAGCATTCCAACATTTTGCTGTATTGCCACAGGTACAAACAGGCTACAATAATTTGCAGTGCAGCCAGGATAAACATCAAGCCAGCGAGCAGGTCATTTTTATCATTGACTGGTATGTTTCCAGTCTTACAGCTAGGTGCTTCCACCAGCATCTTCCAGTTTTAAGGGCATCTACTGTCCGACCTCTGTAGCAGAATCTCATAATTTCTTTTCAGCTTTTGATAACTCACCATTTTGTAACCAAAGAGGAAGGTGTTTCAACTTGCCAGAAAAGCCTGTATGCTAAACAGGCTTTCCTGTGAGCGATTAAATTTTCTTCCTGAAAACCAGAGCACCAGTTTGGCTGGGATGGGAGGGGAGTGCAGGGAGACTCTGCTGTGGGAGGCTGGAGCCTGGGGCTGGTGGGGAGCTGTGTGTGCATGTACCTGGAGCTTGCACAACCAGGTGATGAGCCCCTGGGGGAGAAAAGAAACTCAAAAGGAACAAATCATAAAAAATGCATGAATTTTATATGCCTATTTCTGGCAGGGCTTTTTCGGCTGTGTCCGGAGACTAGAGAAGCTGTTAGTACCAGAAGAATCACTTGCTCGCTTGTTTGAGAGACTGTTTGGAATAAGGGTTCCCTAATGTTGTCAGATCTCCTCTCCTCTACTCCCTCAACAGAGCTCTGCTTTCCTCATGGCAAATTATTAATAAATCTAGGCCATAATCTACTTTTTAGTGATAGCAATAAACTAGCCAAAGAAGAGCTGACAGGGAGTCTGAGTCTGACACAGTTTAGCAGGGGATTCCTACAAGGTTGATCTTCAGACTGCTCTCATCAACTATTTTCATTAATGACTTAGGAAAAAAAAATTATCTGTATATTAATGAAATTTGCTAGCAGTACAATACTGAGAAGCATTACAGTGCACAGAAGGATCAGATGGAGAACTGGCTATCTTTGACCAATGGAGTGGATAAAAATGGGATGAAATCGGATAGAACAAATGGCAACTTCTTTCACTTAGGGACTAATTATAGGCATTTTTGCTGTACAATGGGAGTTCATAAATGGAAAGTTCCACAAGAAGGAAAAGATCAGAGTGTAGTAGTGGAGCAGGGAATGACTGTACGGTTCTTACCTTACAGGATGCTGCCATCACAAAGGGAACTGTGGTCCCAGGGTATACTCGTCAAATTACTTCTTGTAAATTTTGGCTAGAATTAACGTTACTGTATGTGCCCTGATGACGAGTTGACAAAATTTTTACATTTCTGTGTGTTTTCAGTTACTCTAGACATGTTTTTTTTTTAGCAGTGTCATGCTGCTGCAGTGAGTCGATAGGCATTGAGAAATAAATCACTTTTCTGTTTTAGCATTGTTTGAATTATGAAGGTAATTCTTTGGGGTTTAGTAAAATGTAGTATCCTCTGTGGGGTACCAGGGCGAAATAATCAGCCATTGTATATAATGCATTTGCCTGACCTAATGGTCCTGCAGGCTGGCACTTTTAATGTATATTGGCATTAACATTTTTTTATATCTGTTTATCTCCCTGCTGTTACTAGCTTACTTTCTACATACATCCTGCTCCTGAGGAGGAGGAAATTAAAAGTGGCAGCTTTGAGTATTAGGAGTCCTTCCCAGGCCATGTTTTTGAATATACTACACTAGAATGAATCTCAGATCGTGACTCATGTAGGATCTTGCAGGTTTAATTATCTTGTCTTCCTTTTCTTTGTGACATAAAAAAATAAATCCAGTGGTTTTAGCTAGTCCTGGAGGGGAAAAAAAATTGTCAGAAAGTGGAAGCCATCGAGAGCTTAAAACGTACATACCATTGCGGATGTGGGCCCCAGTGAGGAAGTCCTGGTTCTGCTGAAGTGAGAAGTTGGGTGACTTTGTGACCATCAGGAGTCACCTCGAGTACTCTCTGCTGCGATTTTCACATGCCCCAGAGGGAAGGCAGCAGTCCAGTGCTTGAATTTGCAGAAAAGTCCTGCCAGACTTTGTGCACCTCATGAGTTATTTTCCATGAGCTACAACACACAGTGTGCATAGGCAAAGAGTGGCATCAACCAAGTGTTCTGTAAATTCAGACCGTGCAAGGAGTGAGTATAGCTAAGAGAAATTAACTACTACTATAACATTAAAGAACATTAAATCCATTTGTAGATGCTCTTATTAAAAAATAAAAGTATCTTTTGGGGTTTAACTTAATCCCTTTGAGGGGGAATTAAGCTAAGCAAACTGAAGCTGCTGTACTTCTGAAAGAGTGCTTCCATGCAAGACTTCAGTGTGCTTTAGCTTGACATCTTTACTTGATCTTGACTTCTGTAAGTAGCTTTGCCTAGACGCATCTGTTGTTCCCTGTGGATACTGAACTAGGACTGTATTATATACAGTAGGTTAATGTTTCTAGACACAGTCTCAAGCTCTGAATTATCACTTAAAGAGAAGTTTCCATCTTTCAGAAATAATGAGCCAATAAGGAAATCTAATTAGTATTTTTTTCTATTTTACTCAGAACTATATCTTCTTCTGACTGATTGGTATCCATGTAGGTGCGTGCCAACATCTCATCTTCTGTGTTGTGTTTATAGTAATCCTGTACATCACGTGCTTATAACTTGGCTTCAGACTCGGGATAGGCTGATGAACTGATGTGACAGATCAGTATGGGTAGATTATGAAGAATTTTCATATAGTCCCTTAAAATGTTCGCTCCCTTTTCCCTATGTACAGGCATGCAGGAACCGGGCAAAATGACTGTCATTAAAATGTCTTGTATGCCATGACTTGGAGACACTAGGCACTGCTACAAGAGCCGACTTCAAGACAACAGAGTAGGCAGAAAGAGGTAACCAACCCTGTTCTCCTCTGCCTCATCTTTATCTGGCAGCTGATAATTAAAATAATTTTCTCTAACACCAAGGTAAGGCAAGGGAAGTCAAGAGGCTGTTTCCCAAGCAGATGCCAAGGCAGCTCCCAGACCAGATGGCGTTGTGCTGGCATGAGCTCTCTGTCCATGCCCTGCAGCTACGTTCATGGAGCATCTTCTCTCGTAGCTACTGGGCAGTAAACACAGTCCTCATTTGGCCTCCAAACCGGAAAGCTGGGCTGATAGCACATGCCATCTGCTGAAAGCACCTACCATGAGTCACCAACGGCAGTTGGAGCGAGTCGCCTATGTGCAGGATTCTGTCACGTACATGTGTGTCTTCTGTTTTTTAAGAGTGCTTCCAGCGGTCTTTAAACATTGGCATTTTGTGGAGAAGCCTTAGAAGTGGTGATGCTTTATCCTAATTTTGGAATCCGTATTTCTGATTTCAAAATCTGAAATAGTGTTATAACCTAATGTCACTACAGCATGTTGGCTGTGAGTTGTATGAGTACATGTGATAGCTGTCCTCCTACAAAGGGAAGGCACCATTCACATTTTCAAAACAGTTGGCTTTCAGGAGTCTGCAGTACACCGTAACTAAGTTCAGAGACCTACTCTGCAAAGAGGTGATGCCAGGGGTCCCTGGAGTTGTTACTGAGCTGTGTAAGGGCTGACCCCAGGGCTGTGCTGCAGGACAGCACAGTCATGCCAGCTGGGCCCCTGGCTTTGCTGAAGCACATGTCAATTACAAGATGTTTTCTCTCCATGCAGTTACACAGGTCAAAGTGCCATTTTGACTTTTCTATTTACAAATAGAAACCCATCTGTAAGTAGAAGTCAGTGAGAGGGTGTGCATTTTCTTCTCCTGTTGCTCTTTCTCATGCAGCCTTAGTTATCACTGGGTCAAAACTTGTGCAAGCATCAGTAATTTGTAAATAGATCTAAGTGATTACTAAGGAAGCAGTTTTAAAACTAGTGACCCCACAATGGGTAGCTCTTTAAAAAGCTAATCGTTATCTGGCACTTCACAGAATGGTGGTGTAGTCGTTAGCTGGCCTTTTGGGAGCTTTCTGCTGCAAGGAAAGAGGGAGCTGTGTTACTAGGAACTGAACTAGACCAGCAATCTCCTTTCCTTTGGATTAATGAGCATTAAAATGGGAATATGTAGCTGCTGGAAGAAGGAAGTTATTAATTTTAGGGTCAGTGCCTGAGTGCAGCATGAGTTTTAATGGCCAGCACCTCCCCTAATTGCAGAAAACTGCTTACTTGAAGATCTGATGTCAGGTCTTATTTGAAAGCAGATGAATGTGCATCCTTAATTTTCCTCCCCTGGGAAGGTCATAGTGTCTCTGAGGTGAATAACAAACACTGTCGGTGTATGGTCAGCAGATGCTTGTTTCACTGAGACTGCAGAGAAAAGTGAACTGCTGCCATCACTGACTGTCATGGCTGTTCTTTTGCTTTGCTTATTTCCCCCCTTCACTGTGAGTATTGGTTAATGTGTTTTTCATCTCTTTTGTGTTTACTCGGCAGCTGGTGCCTCTCTGGGCAGGGACAAACTATCTTAAAGGATAGAAATGGGGACAGATTTTACTTGCATTCCTAACATCTCTGCCTTCTCATTTTTAGTATCTTTGCCACACTACCTACCCAGACAGGCTGCAGGGAAGCTCGGACTGACATGGGCAAAAAGGGTTGCATTCTGGTTGGTGAGGAGCTGTAGCAATTCACAGGGCAAGATACCCCTAATTCAGGATTTTGCTGTACTGATCCAATTTAAGCATCAAGATGAAGATTAAGTCATAAACTATCATAGTGATTCATTTGTTTTAATTGACCCTGTTGGGGTAAATCTGATGTTTTTTTTTGTTGGGTTTTTTTTTATTGGATTGTTAGCTTCCCAAATCAATAGACTTCCTATTAAACATCTGTATATTCTGTATTGCTCTTGGAAGTCACTGGTAAGGCTAAAAGGTTTCATGAAGGAAGGAGAACTTACTGAACTAAGGAAATGGAAAACTGCGTGCCACGGGCACTGGCAGAATATTTGCCTTGTGTTGTGCTAACCACAGCATGAACAGTGGCTGTGCGCCTTGTGGAGGCAAAAATGTTGAACTTCTTTCTGCTGTAGCATTAGACTGCCTTTGGATATAGCATGAGTATGTGGATGTGTGTGTCACAGGCCTTGTGTCACAGGCATTGTCACTGGGCTGACCTTGTCTCGTAGGAGATGATATTTAGCCTAATTTTGTCCCAGACTCTACTGGCCAGGTTCAGTTTTAAAGCAGATAGGGGTAAATGTGCTGCTCACACTGATGGCTGGCATATGTTAGAAGAGCAGTCTTATTTCCTCTTCATCTTGGCACTAAACCATTCCCCAGTAGCTGACAAAGGCCAGTGTGGAGGTTTGACTTGCTGAGATGGGCAATTTTTGCCTGCTTTTGAGTGAGCAGAGAGGGGCTTTAATAGCTACAGGAAGCCAATAGCTCTTCACAAAACACCCTTGATGCTCTGGACTAAACTGGTGTTGGTAAATGGTGCTAATTTCAGCTCTTGGGGGAAGTCTTAATTTTCATATGGGACCAGAATATTTTTAGGAAAAAAATGAAGATTTTTTTCAGCTCCTATCTCACTGTTACAGATACCAATAGAGAAGAGAGACACCCCCAGTCCTTCAGTGAGAGTTTCCAAGAGCAGACTAAAAGAAGATAGGTGGGATGATTATGTTTAGTCTTTTGGTGGTCTTTGATCTCCCATATACTGCAATTCTTCTTGTAGTAGAGTGTATTTTATTACAGCACCTGCTATAAAAGACCTTTAGTACATGTCAAAACCAACAGGAATTCAGCCTCAGCACTACAGGGAAGCAATGACAGCAAACTTCTCATCCAAAATTACATGTGCTCTAAAGAAAACATTGACCTGAGTCCCTTCAGTTGTCCTGACTCTCAGTACAGAACTAGTCCCAGACTTTATAGCTTTAAGTGCTTCTCTCTTCACAGGTTTTGTGAATGGTTGAAAATGAGAATCCCAAAAGTACAATACACAATTACGCACCCTCCCCACCACATGTTACTGGAATGTTTTATCTGCTTGAGACACTGTTAAGGAGTGCTAAGCAGTCAGTCTTCCCAGAGCCATGCAGTGCTAGTGTCGTCTGGTTTCACTGCATCACCTCTTATTTCCCTGCTGAGATTAAAACAATCCTCAGAACTTCATTTAGGAGTATCCTGACAGCAGAGTTTCTCACACTGAAGAGTTCTTTTCAGAAAAAAACCCCAAACCAACACACCACTAGTGCATCAAGTACTTGAAAAAAGCTATTTTCATATAAAGCCCTTATATTTTATTAACTGGTTTGAGGTGACTTACATTATGTTGACAGGAACATAAGTCCATGTGTAAAAAATATCCCCCAGATGTTAGCATATATAAATATATGTTTTGTAGTGATAAGAATCTATCCCCGAGACAGAGAAAATCAGTTATGTTTCTGTCTCCACCAGAATTACTGTGAACTTCAGTAGATCAATGAGTTGAACTGATTTGATTAAATAGAATAGAATTTGTGTGTCAGTTGTGTTTTTCCTAGGCAAGCATTTAGAGCTGGTTTTCTTACATTTTTCTTTTCTAGATCTGTATGCATAAAAGTTTGGTCATGGATTTATGCTGGAATAAATTAATTTGGAGATACTATCATGGGCCATTTATTTGATTCTCATTAAGAAGATCAAAACACACTTTTGAGCCACAGACTTGGATTCTTAGTATGAAAAAATGTTCCTCCTGGTTGCAAAGACATGGTTTTGCAAACTAATGGAGCCTAAGATTCTACTGCTGGTACATATTAACTACACTTTCTGAGAACAAACCAATTTGTCTAATTACTCTACATTCCTTCCACCGCTAGAAGTCTGTACAACTCCCTACTGATAGTGTTCTCAATATTATCCCCATATTCATGTGCTTACTCCAGTTATATCTTTTACAGGAATGCTACTGCAAGAGTTCTGTTTAGAGAGTATTTTATTACTTAGAAGGTTTTAGCTAATCCATATAGTTTGATTGTTAGTTTTGTTATTAGCTTACTGGAGTCTCTCTTTGTTTACTTTTTATTCACATATTGCAGAAAGACCTGAAAGCCTTAAGCAAGACTGTGATCACGTAGTGGGGGAAATCCTACAGACTGAAAGAAGGAAAATCTCAAGAAAGCTTAAAGTAACTAAGATATAGGAAGTAAGAAGGTGTAAAAAAGGAGAATAAAATAGAGAAAATGAGCCAAGGTTTTAGGAAAAACAAAGAAAGTGTAGCCTGTCTAAAATCCCATGTAACTTAGGATGTTGGTGGCTAAAATGCATGTGAGTGCAAAGCAGAAACTCAGGCCATCTCCTTTTCACTTGTCCTCCGTCTGAGTCCCAAATGCTTGATGGTCCTGAGAAATGCTGGTCCAAGGGTGATGGGTCATACGTCTTCCACCAGACACCCCGCTGTAGCCTGGTATGGAGGGTCAGTCCTGGAGATTCTCATGGACATGAGCCGAATAAACATTAGAACAGCCCATCGAACACTACCTGCATGGCACCAGTAGCATTTACTTGCAGACATCTTAATAGAGAGGTGCCCATGGTGGGTAGCATGATGGTCACTCTGCAGGTCAGTTTGGTGAAAGTGTTTTGTATCTGTACCAGATACACAGAGAAAAAGACACCGAGGTGGATAGGCAGTGGAGGTGGCTGCTGTCACTGCAGCAAGTGGAAGGAAGAAGTGGTACATAGAAGAGAGGAAATAACGAGATTGAAAGAAATTGTGGGGGGAAAAAGAATGTAACACTTTTAATGGAAGATATGCCACGAGGATTCTTCTAGCAGAGTGAAGCAACAAGCCTGCCAAATAGTGTCAGTCGTAGTCTGTGGGATCAGGTGTTGCATTTCTCTGTAGCGCTGCTGTTGCTGGTCACAGGAGCTGTGAGCTGCCCCTAGGTATGCTGCACTGAGTGCTTTGGGGTCCAACAGCAGCACGGCATGCATGAATGATCCAGAGAAGATTTTGAGGAGGAACTAATGATTTCTAGTGACCAGGCTGAGATCAGGTCTCTTTCCCTGCATGCAGCCACGCTCTGACAAACAGGCTCCTATACTCTCTTAAGGAGAGCACCTCAAAACGGAGGCATCTGTACTTGGTAGTTACTTTCAAAAATAGTTTGCATGCCTTGTGGAAAAGAGAACAGGATTTCCTGATCAAAACACAGAACTACCAACATATTCTATGTGTTTCCTTGCCTTTTGCCTGACCTTGCTTAATTTTTTTTCATATTTGAAAAATAAAATCCAAGAACATTTAATGTCACATGTCTAAAATGACTGTCCTAGGCATCACGCAAGTGACTACCGGCTTCTGAAAAAGCAGTAATTGTAATGCCTTTCCCTCACTGCAGTAAACGGACATAAATATTCACATGGCTGGGTACATTAGGCTAGGTAGATTGTTCATACATTTGCTGGTGGGGAATAGAAATAGTAAAGTTTTGTTATTGAAAAAAAAAAAGCACTGAAAATCTTCTTCATAGTCCTTTAACCAACCATAGTGCAGTAATATCACATAGCTGAATTTGGCAAGGCACTAATAGGTACATTCCTCTGCAGGGTAGAGTGGCAGTGAGAATTTAGGAGATATTTGAATTGTTCTTCTAATTTTGCATACGAATGTTGACCTTGTGCAATACTGAATACATTCAGTGCATGTGCAGTAGGGCTTAGTTTGTTATCAGTGTGACTTCTGTGAAACTAAGGGGGGGATTTTTTGAGTAAGGTCTGCTGGATTTGATTTGAAAGGTGTATATTTTGTTTGCAGAAGAGAAGAGGCAAATATTAATTTTCATTGTATTCCTTTACTGCTTGGTTATACTGAAAATTTCCATTAGTTTTGGAGCACTAGTGAACACTTCTGATTTGTTCTCTTTTTTAATCAAGTATTATTATTATTTGATAAGCATACTTTTCTCCTTAGAAGTAGGAAATTGCCTTACCCTCAGAGCAGAGTTCATCTTGTTTGATGTAGCCATGTGCAGACCAGGTGTTGAATCTAAACCTGCTATTTCAAACTCTTTTCCTAGTCAATGAAGAAAGATGAGCACTTCTGGAATCATTTGTCTCTGAAATCTGTCTCAGGATGCCAGGGATTTCACAATGAAAATATCTCTGTTCAGTGTAGAGAGTTGAAATTATGAAGTTTGTCTAGGTACCAAACCTTCTTGGTGCCATGTCAGTGGGTTGGCGATGCATTTATGAAAAAGCAGTGTCGTGACAGGATGGAGTGTGATATTATGGGATGTCCTGTGGATTTACAGTCTCAATTTTCAATTTCAGGGAGGAGAACATTGCTATTATCAGGGAGAAATTAGAGGAAATCCTGTATCATTTGTTGCCTTGTCAACGTGCCATGGATTACAGTAAGTCTGCTGTTTTGTTTTTACTGGCCTTTGCTTATTAGTCTTTTAAGCAAAATAAAGCTGTTTATAGTAAAATAAGTGCTATTTATTTTCCTACTAGTTTGTTACCAATATTAAGTCCTCAACAATCTTTAGAAAGAATGGGTTTAATTTGAACCTTGCAAAAGCCTTGGTTTTGATTTCAGAATTCACTGACAAAGCACGCGATTTTCTTTCCTTTTTTTTTTTTAAACTGAGGACATATGACAGTGGGCAGGTATTGTTTTAAGGTAATTATTATAGAGATAGAAGAGTAAAAGTAGCTGAAAACTTCCTATTCTAGAAGAATAAAAAACACTGCCAGTATTGACATGAACCATTTGGAAACTGTGTTCTCTTCTTGTTGCTACAATGATGTATTTTATCTTTCTTTTCTACTCTCTTTACAAAGGAAAGTGCCAGTTTAGAGTTTCTCTTGTCCTATCCATTTTCTTCACAGATTTGCTGGCCTTAAGCTGTGTGCATGGGATAATACCTTTGATATAGTAAAATCTTGGAAAATCTGGAAGAAAGGATATAAAATTGTGCAATAATGTATTTTTTTAAAGTACATAATTTTAGTGATAATGTAATTTAAAGTGTCTGTCATCCGAAGGTTATATAGATCTGTGTGTTGATTGTACAGCTTTTGGACCTGTCTGCTTTTGGCACTATTGAAAGATGCTAGTCAGGTTTTCAGAGCAACCAAGTAACTTCAGTGTCTGCTGAATCTGGGAATTACAGGACCTCAGTGCTTTCGATAATGAGATCAGCTTGAAAAGTCACTGCAGCAAGTAAGCTTGTGTGGAGATGACCTGAGCTTTGCCTTTTTCTGAGGAAGCAGGGCTTAGCTGATAGAAATCTTCAGCTTATTGTCTGTCTCCAACTATTCTGTAGTTTTGGTATCAGCCATATAAGCACACATATTTAAGTAGTGTCTTTCTTTCATGTTTGTATATTCTTTGTTAGGAAGGGGGAGAATACATGCAGAAGACTTGTCATCCTTGCACGTGTCCGATTTATAGCTGTGTTTATCTCTTTTATGATAAAGGTTGAGCAGCTCAAGAAACCTGAGCCCAGTTTCGGTATGGACAGTGAGCCTAAAAATAGTAGCATCCTAATGCATCCTGAGCCACTGCATGGATTCCATTAGCAGTAATCCATTAGGTCTTGGCCCCTGCTAACTCCTAGGAGAAAAAGCAGAAAGCAAGGAAACCCTGCATGTGTCCTTTCCTGCCCTCCTTTTGTGGGTTTGATCTTAAGACTGACCCTCCTGCTGCTCTGTATTCTTAAATTGCCTGATATTCAGATTGGTCCCTTCCAACACAGTTATGTGATGAAAGATGCACATTTTCCCTGTATAATTCAGATCTCTGTTGAGAGGTATCTTTTTTTTTTCTTTTCCTTTTTCTGATACAATAAAGTTTCAGCAGAGTTCTCCTTCACACAAGATGCAATATGAAGTTTACCATAGCAGGCTGGGAATTCCGGCACCTAGCATGAGAAAGTAATGTTTTCCTGAGCTGTATTAAACTCACATTCTCTGACACTGCATTTCCATCATTACAACTAGCTCCTCCACAGTTGATTTTAAATGCTAAGTAATTACTAGAAACACACACCAGCAATCAGAGCTCCTTAGCTTCCAACCACAGTTTGGAGTGTCTCACTGGAATAAGGGAAGCTGGGGAGAGTTATCTTCTAATAAGGTCTGCTGGGCAGGAGCTTTGCTTTCGTGAATTTTAGGAAGTGCCTAAGACCAAACAGATGCCTCTAAAAGAATAACAAGCTTCATATTCCCAAAGTTCTTGCTAATCTCCTCTCTTACTTATTAGTACCACTCGATCTTGGCCAGTAACAACAGAATTTTTCATACGTGTGAGAAAATATTGTATTTTTTTAATCATAAATCATGAGTTGTTCTGCTGGTAATGTCTATGTTGTGGTCTTCCTTTTATTAGTTAAATTAGTTGGATGACTGTCTGACAGAATACTTAAAATTATTTATTTCTTCTCTTCTTAATGACTTTGCTAATGAAAAATGTATCTGCAACCTTAACTCCGAGTGAGCCATTTTGTTTGGATTTTTTTGTTTGTTTGTTTTCTGTGGGACATGCAGTAACTACAGTTTCCTATGAGTTAACACAAAAAACTTTGAATGCAAAACACACTGGTTGCTGGGATATAAATAAGCTATAGTCAGGCACGACTTCCAGTCCTGTGTTTCAAGGCCAGTCGCACTGACACCAGGTTGGTCTATGATTTTGCTGCCCACTGGCGGTGAATATAAAAACTGCTGTTTTTACTGCAAATTAGACTTTCACGACTACAAATTTGTTTGTTTGAAGAATATACATAATCAAAATTCAGGTTTTTGAAATGGCCCGTGTTTTGCTCTTGCTTTCTCTCTAACACATCCATGAGTGTGTGATTTGTTCACAGAGCACTGGACTATTGAAGTCGGTTGGAAAAGAGCCATGAACGCTTTGAGTGGGCAAGTCAGATCTGTAGGTCAGCCGTGACTATTATTCTTGCCACTGTTGAGTGACTCGATCAGAGGTCAGTGCTGCTGGGTGCAACAGTCGCATGAGAAGCCATTTGCTGATAGCACTTCGTCTTGCAGACTGTGCTTAAGTAAAATTGCAATTAGAGGGAAGGAAGTTTTGCCTGATTAAGAGCTGCAGGATGTTGCCATATCTCATCTTATTCCCAGGCAAAGAAGATTTAACAGGTGCTAGAATATTTATCTCAAGATCTGTTTTAAAGAATAGGCACAGGTAATTTGAAAGGTGAAACAGCTTTAAATTGTAGATATACTTGTGATCATTCTTGATGTATGTTATATAGTCAGTAACTCAAGCTACTTCTGTGAATGCTACATGGTTAACCCTGTAAGTGAATGATATTAAGAGAAGTATGCTCATCAATAGCTGTAATGGTTTACAAGCTTAATATATGCTTATATTTCTTAATTGTCAGGAAAAGAATGACAGTATTTTACTGACTGGATCTGGTCCTGTGCAGAACCAGAATCAATTTTGCGGATTGGGGGAAAAAAAAAAAAAGCTGCGTAAGAAAAAAGAAAAGTATCTGGTTTTGTTGTTTATATTGTTGTTTATAATTCTGGTGGTGTTTTTTTGGTGCCTAAAAGTTTGCTAAAGAGTAATCTAAATAAATAAATAATCTTGCTTTCATGCTGCTGTTGTGTACTGTGTGCCAAGTTTGAACTTAGAGCTCATATTTATGGCCAAGCTTAAAGCCCTTAGTAGTGGCACTTAGAAAGGGACATGCTGATACAACCTAATCCCAACCATGCGTATATGCCAGTGCAACAAAGGCAAAATTGTTTAAAAGAAAATGCTGATTTGGTTGAAGATCAGAATGGTAGTGATATGAGAAATGCCCTTTGGTTTTATGCTCTTACAGAGTAATGTCTGTATCAACACATTATTTTAAGGTGCAATTCAACCACACTTGTGCATCCTGTATTATGTTAAAGACTAAACCTCAGTACACACTCTTTGCCTAAGTAAACTTAAGGTAGCTCTTAATAGAAAACATCCTTGCAGGAATGGACCTCACGTTTGCTGTACATTCGAGTGGTAATGCAAAAACCTCTGCTGTTACTGTCACAGACTATCTTCATCCATTTAGAGAGCCTTAACAGTTCAGTTTGTTCTTCATTTAGAGTTGAACTGTGTGTTGGAATTTAATATGGAAAATTGGTGATTGTCTGTGGGCAAGCAAAGTGACAGATTTTCCAAGATACATAGCGGTGTGCTTATCATGAATGACCTTCAAATTTCTGTGGTTGAGATTTTATGCCATTAAGAAAGAGACCATGAGTAC
This sequence comes from Haliaeetus albicilla, assembly GCF_947461875.1. Lineage (NCBI taxonomy): Eukaryota > Metazoa > Chordata > Aves > Accipitriformes > Accipitridae > Haliaeetus > Haliaeetus albicilla. The sequence goes on along the minus strand of NC_091484.1, from coordinate 56,749,028 downwards.
TTTGCCAGAGCCGTGGGTATGGCAGAAGGCTTGGTCCTCTGTATCTCTTTTCACCACAGCCCATTGGAAGCCTGTCTGATGGGGTTTCCTATCTCCTTATCATGAACATCATATAATGTCCATATTGATATGATAATGCATATAGCCATTCATGTTTCCTGGAAATATAAACTTAAACTAACTTAATTTAAAAAGAAAAGACCATCTGTCATAATTATTATTGCTGAAATGCCCCAAACAGCTCTCTATGCCCAAAAGAGCCCGTTATACCCTTTGTACTTGGTACTATAAGTAATTACTGAGGAAAGAGTTAATCAAAACCATTAAAACCTAAGGATCAATTCAATTCAATAATATTTTTATTTGGGGAAAAGCTGTGCGCCTGTTCCAAATGCACATGTTCCTAAAGACAGGTCCCTTATTTATCTGTTGCAGGTAGATCTCTCTTGTATGGGAGTGGGGGCTCTGAACAGGATTTTCAGTTGGCTAAATTAGCCAATTTTTGTGGTGTTTATACGTGTTGTAGAGAAGCTTTGGGGAAGAAAGAAGAGTCTATATCACCATGGGAGAGAATATTTTTCTTTCTGAGATGAAGAAACAAAAGAGTGACTCAGAATTACGTTCAGTTCCTGAAACCATTTTTAACTGCTTCCTTTTCTAAATATTTAAATTTTTAAAATGTATGAACTTCTTAAACTTACTTCCATTTTGCACTAGTATTTCTTTATTAAATCAGTATTTACATTTTCTGCTCTTGACAGTGGGATGTTCTATGATGGAAATCATACTTACCTTATTGAGCCAGATGAAAACTACACTTCAGATGTAAGTAGAACTTACAGTACTGTGTTGTTTGTTGAATACAGACGTTCATGGATACAGGGTAGGCATAAGGCTCTGGGACCAAAGGGTCATGCCCTCATTCCCAACTCATTTACCTCATATATGAGTCCCCATCATCACAGACAAAAGTAGACCTCCAAAAATTATGCAGTGGTATGTGTATACATGTGTGCTCTGTAACACTTGGATGTAGAGCAGTGCAGCACTAGAGGGTGATGAGGGTCCCTTGGAGCCAGCAGGAGAAGCCTGTGAGTGCTCTGTCCCCTTCTCTGGCACTTCCCACTCTGTATTCATTACATCCCTCTCCTCCTGGTTTGGCCTTGTCTCCAGCTTAGCAGCTCCTGTGACTCTCATTGATGTTCTCTGGGCAGCTCTCTTAAGTCTAGCTCTAAGTGTGCTCAGCCACTCTGTTCGATGTACTCAGATATTTCAAATAAAAGATGATTGACTGTGGCATGAGTGATCACATCACAGTTGGAAAGAGTGTAGAGTAATGGTGCCTTGCAACTTGCGTGTTCACTAGTGTAGGTGTTGGATAACAAGGACCTTTGGAACTGTCTATTTAATGCTCATGAGGTGGATTAGTTTATCCAGGTTTAACACATGCAATTATTTACTATTTCAGGATGACTTCCATTTCCACTCTGTTTACAAATCCAAGTTGTTTGAGTTTCCTTCGAATGACCTGCCATCTGGTATGATTTTTTAATATTCATGATTTATTGATTTGTTTTAGTCTAAGGCCAAAGTTTTTAATCATATTTGATAGATAATCTTCTGATAGTATAATGTTCATTTGTATATCTCTTCTTTTTCCCAATTAAATAAAAAAACACTGGAAAAAAAAGAATCTGAAACGCTGAAAGCACTGGGAAAAAAACCTGAAGGATGATGAATTAAACCTCTCCTAGACCTTCATGTTGTGATGTATGTTTCTCTTAACAAGTCATGGGGTCTATGTACTGCATTATATACTAGTAGTTATAGACAGAAAGGACTGAGATAGCCTAAAGATGATGAAAATAAATGCCACGTTGTCAGTAGTTGATAACTCTTCATGGACTTTTCATATTTTGAGATACAGGGTAAGTACCATGGTGTGAGCATAAGCCTGGGAGACAAGAACTTGCCAAATATTGTTGCTGTTCAGTGACTCTCTCATCTCCAGTCCATTCAGCATCTTTCACAGTACTGGCTGTAGCGCTGGTCATGCATTTCAGTACAAATAAATTTGGAGGCAGAAGTGGTTTCAAGTGTTTGTAGTGATGAATCTCCACAAACAGTTTATATTGCGTGTGGAAGGAGAAGAGGTTTTTAAAAAAAGAGTTTTCGTTTGGGAAGTTGGCTTGTTAATTGAAATAAAAATTGCAGTATTTATGGCATATCCCCATTCTATCAAGGTTTTGCCAGTTTTACAGATGCGTTTTCTTACTCTGCAAAATATATCCTAGATAAATAAAACTGTCCTTCATAGACACTGTCATTTTGGTAGAAACCACCTCTAGACTAATTTCTTCAGAAGAGTTACAGATGTCCAGTCATCTTGCTTACAAAGTATTTGTCCTATGCTAACAGTTGGATCTGGGATTTTACGGTGCTGGGTACGGCACATAGATAGGTCTTTCTCTGGAGCACAGTGTGTGCAGGTTTGCTAGTTGTTAAGCAAAGTAGAGTTATTCAGAGAGCTAATGAGAAAAAACAAGGGAAATTGCTACAATTGGGTCATCTCGATTTCAATTCTGAAGAAGGAGTCTTTCTAAGTCTAAAGAAAACAGTATCTGACTGAGCTTGGTGCCTCACGTCCTCTGATGATGATTGCCCAGGTGAGGTGGAGGAGGCGTTGGGATGGAGGGGCAGCACAAAAGGCTTATGCAGTGCAGGGTGTCGACATCTGTATCAGGAAGCTTCCTATGTATGTGCAACTTAGACACATACCATGGCTACTCCCTGTAGTGTAATGAGAACAATTTATTGAATATAAGGCCACATAATAAAGTGCATCTTTTAATCACACTTTCTTGAGGATAAGTCCCTTGAAAGGTTGGAAATAATGCAACCACTGCTGAGTTTAAAATAAATCTTCTGTCTCAAGTTGTTAAAGTAGGAGACTGCTAGAGGTGGTACTTAGTAGATATCTATCGGCTGTCTTATAAGATTTCCTGATAGTGAAGTTCTGTGTTTTCAAGATTTTTGAATGCAATTATTTTCTGCTTTTAAAATTATGAAAAGGAATTAATTGCAAGTGTAATTCACCAGTTTCACCTCCACCAAAGCTTCTTGATTTTCAAAAAAACTGTCGAAATAGGGCTTCAGGTTTTTTTTTTCACAAAAATCCAGATATGCTTGTACAGTTTTGATTTTACTGCAGATGAGAAGTAAATAGTTGCTGGCTTTGCTGTACAAAGCCCAGCATGTGACATAACGGAAGATGTTGCCTTTAGATGGAGTTAGACTCACAAGACTGTAGAAAAGGTTGAAAAAGAGATTTAATTGTTGAGCGCTAGTGGTCTTAATTATACAAATATTTGTAATGTGGATAAGAGGTATAAGGTGCTAATCCTCTATCACTTTATGTTTAGCATCCCATATATGGAGAAATAAACTTTAACTCAGTCTGCTCTTCCACATACCCATACCTGTTTTTGTAAAACTGTTTGGAAAGGTATTTCTGAGGTTTGTAGTGAAAGTTTCTGTAGATGTAATAGGTTATATCCTTATTAGAAATTCCACCATTTTTCTTTGCCTGTGATTATTTAATTTATCTCTGTCTTTAAGTCATCCTCCATGCATAACCACAGCTCCAGAGGATGAGAGCAGTCCGCACCACTTTCTGCTTCCCTATGCTTTTCCCTGTGCCCACAGGAGCTCTTATCACTCATCCCCCAACCTGCTGCACAATCTGCCCCACCTTCTCCTTCACTCCTTGCACACGCTGCCCCACCAGTGTCACTACTTGGCACTGCCTCTTCCCTGCCGGTCTGGAGAATGCTGACTGTTGTCTTGAGTTTTCTTTTTTTTTTTTCTTTGAACAGTATTTGCAATTAATTGCTAATAGTATTGTTGTCATTGATTTTTTTTTTTTTTTTTTTAACTACTGCAGCAGAATCATTAGTAGCAAGCACTGTGCTAGGTTATGTCATCAGTATTTCTTATATTCCTTATTACTCTCATAATTTACCAATTTGCCCAGCCTGAGGAGATCTTCCTTGATGTCAAGATTTTCTTTTTATTTTTAAAAGAGTCTGTGTGAAAGCTAAGATTTCCACTCAGTACTGCGTTAGGAATGGACTGGATGTATCATCAGCTTCAGTATTGATGTTAGAAAGAAAAAAAAAAATCAAGTAATAGCGATTACTCAACATCAGTCATAGTAAAGGGTCTTTTCCAACCTAAATGATTCTATGAATCCTCATTACACTTTTTCAAGATAATATATTCCCATCAAAATTTCTGCCAGGCTTTCTCAGCTATCTACATTTCCTGTGATTTTGCTGGTCATGTTCTTTTGCCTGAGGGTCCCTGGCTGGAAATGTACCCTGCCTGAATTCATCCAGTTTGTGAATTATAGTGCAGTGTTAATGTGTGTTAATGTGTTAACATTAATGGCTGCATCATTCCCCTCTAGAGATGACTGACTTCCGATGGTGGGTAAAACGATCACATTTGCTGGTAAAGTTACCTGAGACCTTATATACATATTGTAAATTACTATTTTATTGATTGAAAAGTTGTTTCATTAACCATGATATAAAACCTAAAACAACAGGTTGAGAGCCAGTTATGTGGCACTAGAACACAAACTAAATTAGTCAACATATGTAAAGCATAATCAAACCCAAATTTTCAAGATTTAGTTTCTCATCATTGAGAGCTCTGTAGATTACAGGTCTTTAAGCAATAAATAGGGACCCTTGGATATGATTTAATTTATTTTAGGTCCTTTTTGTAAAGAAAATCCTCAAGTGCACTGGTGTAACCATGAAAGCATTTTTAAGCAAAGGGCCTATGGTTGTCCAGGCCCCACATAAAAAGATATCTGCAAACTTCACATACGAAAATGACAGTATAAACCCCAAGATTTAGCCACGACGATACCAGTTAGTCATGCTTTGCTTTCCTTGTTTATCAGTAACTAGCCACTCCTGGTTAAGATTAGCACTTACCCTGGTAATGTTTTGTTAGGTGGGCAATTCAGCTTCCTGTTTGAAGGTTTTGCTGATACGGCAGCCCTGTCAAATTCCTGTTTGATCTTATTTAATCCTATTGTTTGAACCTCTTGGAGAAATTGCACAGTTAATATACAGCAGGTGGGAGGTGGAGCTGTGAGAAACTTTCCTGTTTTACCAGCGAAACTGAACTATTCAGGACTTTGTAACACAACCAAAAGTTGTGTACAAAGGTATGTGAACTGGAATTCCCTTAATTTACACAGCTGCTATAGTAATGTCTACTTCTCTGCATGACTGGTAAAATCGCTCTGGAATACTGAAAGCGGTTTTCAATTCCTGGAGACTGAAAGGATGTCCAATGCTGCAGGAAGCACAAAGGAGGGAAAAAGTCATAGTACAAAATAAGCAACTGCAAACATTTAATTTATGTGTCTCAAAAAAAGATCTTCTTGGGGTTATGTGAATAGTAAACAAGTTTATACAACATAAAGAGTTTTCTGTTGTGTAGGGAAAAGTGAGGCAGGGATTACGAATCTAAAATTAAAGGTGGAAAAATACTTCTTGGACATTTAAAAGGGTGAGAGCAAGTATTGTCTTCTGTTTAGTTTATAATGTGTCCCTTTCCATGAGTGGCTAGTAATAGATTTGGTGAAAGGGATTTGGCAAAAGAATAAACTACTTGGTGCTTATGGTTAGAGGTTTAAGAAATTAAAGCACAGTGGGATTAGCAGGGAGGAATACGGTATTGATAGTGAGCATTGCCAAATTCTCATAAGGTTTCTCCCAATTCTAACATATTTTACTTTGTGAATATAATCATCTTAAACATTAATTCTGCCTTCCGTGCTCTTCTTACTAATTTAGGTAGCTATTGCAAGAGCTCTGTGAATGTCTGCTGAATTCCCGAAAATGTGATTCACTCCATGAAAGCACTGTGCTAATAATATTACATGACCAGTGTTGGTGAAGTTTTGGCGTAGAACATCTGCTCTGCTTTCTGAAGTGTGACACCCACAGATCATCTCTTTCAGCAGACCTAGATTATCACTAGTAGAGTTTTTAATAAGGACCCTGTTACTGGGAAGCATCTGTAACGTTGCCTCCTTGCTATCTGGAAACATGAAAAAATGAGTTGTTAACGCATCTGATGTGCGGAAGAATGCCATACTACTGTCATGTGGCATCAGGGTCACCAATTGTTGGGCTATATTCCTGTAAACAGTCAATGTATTTGCCTGTGTTTTCTGCTTAGAGTTCTGGCAAACGAATACTACATCCCAGAAGTTTGTTGTAAAGCCAAGACACAAAAGAAGTAAAAGGCAGGTATGTGCCAGTATGGTCATTTATAAGTAATATGCCATCAAGTTTGTTTTGTGTCTGCTGAATTAATTTGTCCTGATGGAGTCCTGCTGCTGCTGGTTTGGCATGAAGTCTCTATACCAATACAGCTATTACAAAAAGAGGTATCTAATGTTGACAAAACATTGTTGGGTTCTCTTGGACATTGCCTACCTGAAGAGTTATAAAATTGTTAAACACTGCTAAATTGCAAATAAAAAAGCAGCTGAAATATTTTCTCTCATTTTGAGTATAGAGTTTTATCAGAAACTCCCAATGAATGAAATATTTACAAATATTTTTTGTGTTGCAATGGTGACAAGTAGCTACTTTATCTCACTTGACTTTGATTTTAAATAAATATTCTAAACTGAGAGTTCATTCCCTGTTTATTGAAGTGGAGGAGCCACTAAGTGCAGGTGTTTGCTTGTACCCTGGAACGATAGCAGCAATTCTTTGCATTTTAGGAATGGAGCTCAAATGATGGTACAGGTCGAAACAAAGCCAGGTCAGGGGGCTGAACAGTGCAGGCAAAAATGAAATACTGAGAGCAGTGGGAAGGGAAGATGATTTTAACATCTGTAACTAATGCAAGCCTCTCAGAGGCAAAAGAGAAGTGAGAAAAACATTGGAGAAATTCCAGAAGTTGTTCTTGAGGGTCTTACTTTATATCAGCTGGTTTGCTGCCTTTCTGTAAACTAGCCATTACTCTGCATTTTTAAATCATAACGATGTAATAACTCTCCTGGAAAACCCAGGAAAACAAGGACACCATGAAGAAGCAGCATCATAAATGTTTCTAAATGCCAAGTAAGCTTAACACAGAGGTGAGTACTGCGTTCACTGTGTGAATCGAGCAGTGTGCGAATAAATAATAGAATTGTTACAGAGATTTTTCATAAAGAATGCAGGACGGATTCCTTTCTCTTTTTTTCCTTTTGGAAAAAAAAGTTTATAGCTGACACAAGCCATTTTTAGAGATATAGGCCCTACTGAGGATTCTCTTTCTTTAAAAAAAGCTAAACTTGGGATTAGATGTTGAAAGACTTGATTTCATCGTTTAAGTTCATATGAATCTCCTGGTGGAGGTGAAAGTATTTTTTGAAATGATGCAACTAAGCACCAGAAGTTTCATCAATATCTGAGACCAGAATTAAGACAATAGAAAAAATGTATGCATGAGAAGTTTGGTTTCTGAAACCATTTCTAATTACCAGTTACACTCTTTCTGTACTCTTAGACTCTTACAGTTGTATGCTCTCCGTAGGTTCGTCAGATTCCACGTAAAATTGAAGAGGAAACAAAATACATTGAGTTAATGATTGTAAATGATCATCTAATGGTAAGACTGACACACTTCACCATCTTACAGCTATTATTAACATCAAATTGTCTTAATTGGTCCATAAAGTATAACAATAATGAACGATATATGGCCAGGATAAATTCAGTATGCCCTTAAAAGAAGAGATTACGGTCTCATTAACCATTGATGAAGTTGCGTCTGAATTTTGGCAAGGTAATTTCACCAAGAATGCAACCAGGCCTAAGTATCAGAAAGAAGGGTCATAAATTAAAGCTTTGTGCCATGAAGTAACGAATGTCAGTGTGACTTAAGCTGATGATTTTCTTTCTGGCTTTCTTGAGCACTTATCTTAGTTGTAGCCACTCAGCAATCAATAATGCAGTTATTACAGTTGTGTAGCAGCTGTTGACGATGGGGAGATTAATAGTGACTAGATTTTTTTGATATGTCCAAATCAATATAGAGAAAATTATTTTGTTAAGCTTGTATACTTTCTCTGGGAGAACATAAATACGCTCTTTAAAGTAGTGGAAAGAGACATAATAAAGATTAGTGTACTGAAGGAAAAACCAGGCTCATTCAAGTGGGAAAAGGCAAAGATTTATGTCAGTGAAGATGATTAACAATTAATGAAAGGAATATCAAAGGAAATAGTGAATTCTCCATCACTTACAGTCTTCAATCCAGACAGTGTATTTCTGGAAGATGTGGTGGTGTCAAACGGAAACAATAAGATTCGATCTTGAAGTAACTGGATAAAATTCAGAGACTGGTGATGCCCCTCTGACTGGTGACATGAGTTGATTTTATGGTCCTTTATGGCTTTAAAATCAAAATATATCTATACATTTTATCTACCCTTTCTGTAATGTGCAGCTTCTCTCAATCAATACCCAAATTGCCAAAACCAGACATCAGAGCGCACAAGGAATGTGCCACTGTCCTTGGACAGCATACTCCTCCATCAGCTCAGTTTGGTTAGCGTAGCAATAAATTCTTGGATTAAAATGGACAATACTGGATGCAGAATTCCCTAAATTGGTGTCACTGGGTTTGATCCTGAAGACTTGAAGCCACAAGTTTCCCCTTGGGATCTTATCTGTCTGGGCTGATTTCCCCCAAGGACAATCTTTCCTAATTTTGGTTAATTAAAGCTACTGTGAGAGTCAGTGTCCTACTTAGGAGTTTATTCTCTGAAGCAAATGCCAGTGAATGTCTAAGGTCGAAGAAGCTGAACAATTTCCTCCTGGGAGAAGGAAGTGTCGTATGCTCTGGGCTACTCCCTTTCCCCACGGCCTGGGCTTGCGTGCGTCTGTATTTGGATTACTCTCTATGCGTGCAGTTGATGCGGCACTGTGGGTGCACTCAGCATGGAGCTGACACCCCACAGAGTCAGAGCCGTTTTCACTGTTCACCCTCCCCATGCGCTTCCAGAAGGAGCAATGAACCTTGTGCTTCTTCCTCTGGTCCGTGGAGCCAGCTGCATCCTGCCAGCCCCCTTGGGCCACTCACCTCTGTGAGGGGTGCAGTGCCCTCCTGTCTGCCCTCTCAGCTGCTCGTCCAACCAATGCTTCCAGTCGGGGAATAAAGCTTTTAAAATGCAAACATTGAAATGGGCTTATAAATTAGTATACTAAAACATTTCTGCAGGCCTCCAGTGTCTCTAAGCATCCTAAAGTTTGAGGTTTAGTTGCAAATAGAGACTTGAGTAGTATACTTAATTCGCTTCATTCCTATGCTTCATTTTCCATTTATTTTGTAACTTTTTCATTTAATCCTTTCTGCTATTTTTAGCTTCACAGTCCTGTCCTTCTGTTTTTTTTAGTAAGCGAATCTTTCCAATTTTTGGTGGGTTTTCCCCCATTCCTGCTTGAAAACTTGTCTTTCCCACCCCCTAGCTGCTGGGTACTTCTTGCCCACTGAAAGATCATAACTTCCAGAAAATATGGACAACTTTCACTCTAAAATCGAGCATCATGGGGCACAAGATGGTTAAACATTTCTGAAAATCTTGGCCCATTTGTCCCAAATTCTTCTAAGATACTTGTGACTTTCATACCCATGGTGCTCATTTGTAAGTGTTTTTTTCTGCAAATAGGAGTATCTGGACAGCTATCTTCAGTGTCATCTTTATAGCACTGTATTACAGATTCCAGTAAAGGTGCTATTGCAGTCTGATTGCTAAAGTGATTTGAACCAGTTGCTGTGGCATTATGGGAGTGTGAAATTGTACATGAAGAAATCCAGAAGACAGCTTGAGAGAGGGAACTGGAAAAAAAATAGGAAGTCTGATAGACTCTTGGGGTAACACCTCTAAAGGAGTCTCAACTATGGAAGTTGTGTTGCTAATTTCTATATTGGCATTTGGAATTAACTTTAAAATTGCCAATAATAAAGATAATGAAGAGAGTAACAGTATGTTCCTGTTCCTAATAGCATTTTTCAGTAAAGATCTTAGAGTACTTTCCAAACAGGAATTAATACATCCTCACAACAGCTGTTTTAAAGTATATCAGTAATGTGCATTTCTGAGCAATTTTCTACTATCGCTTATTAATATTACATTCAGCACAGGAGACCAAACCTTGCACAGGGGTTTTACTGTTGATATAGTTGCTTTTTAGTTCGTGCTTTTTTTGGAAATGAAGCTTATTTTTCTGGTCTGTGTATGTAACTTGCCTCTGTTTGTTTCGCAGTGTAAAAAGCACCGCTTGTCAGTCGGCCATACAAACAGCTATGCTAAATCAGTTGTGAACATGGCAGATTTAGTAAGTATCACTCAACTAAATGTTCTTTTACGTATGAGATGAGTCATATGATTATCCTGCAGATAGATGCAGGAGATGTCAGTTTGTGGTATACCTAACAATAACATATGTGAAGATCACAAATTTTCATCTAGAACCACAGTCAGCCACCTATATAACCTTTGTCTAACATAAAGCATTAAGAGATTTTTTTTGTGGCTTCAAACATTTAAGTATCCTGCTGGATCAGTCCCTTGAGTCTGAGTTTTAAAGAGCACCTTAGATATGACAATTTTTAACACAGGATCCCTATGTTGACAACCTGAAACCCAAAAGACAATCTGAAATTAGAATGCAGTAAAATTTCTCCCGAAAAAAGTGCATTTGAGTAAATGAATTAGAATAGGTACGTGCAGGTGAATTATGTGGATTATATTTGTGATGCTAAATCAGATGACCTGCTGGCTCTTGCACCTCACCCCAGAAAAGTATTACTAGAAAAAGAAAAATGCAGTTCCCCCTTTCGCAAGTATTTGGTTTGGAGTGTTAACCCCCAGCATTGAAAGGATGGACGTTTTTTCGTGATTCAGCCAGCATGAGGTTAAATAGTCCTGTAGAGGTGTATAACAGTGAAAGCTGTAGTTTTATAGATCACTATTTGGTATAAGAGAGCCCTTGTGTGTCACTGGGGTGAGCTGGATGTTATAAAAGATCCGCTAATTCCAAATCTTTGAACTATTTGGAATAGTTCTGTAGTAATTTTTGAAAAATCCCATCTCCCTTCTATGCATTTCTTCCTGTGTAGGACCTGCAAGGGATCTTTTTGCAGCCTGAGAGAGCCGTTTGAAGAATTAGGCCTAAAATTTAGATTTTACTTTGTTTTCATGTTTGTCTGTCGGTTTTAAGGGTGATAAAATCACCTGGGAGAACGTAAAGTGTGCTAGACAAGCTAAATACTTAGTTACATAAAAATGCAAGCTATTACAAAAAAGGGGTAAAACTCACCTTTACTCTATTTGACATAATATATTTGTTCATTCTGTTAATGTACTAGATATATAAAGAACAACTTAACACCAGGATAGTATTGGTTGCCATGGAAACCTGGGCTACTGATAACAAGTTCACCATATCTGAAAACCCCTTGGTGACCCTACGTGAGTTTATGAAATATAGGAGGGATTTTATCAGAGAGAAAAGTGACGCAGTTCACCTTTTTTCGTACGTAACCTCATGTGATGTTTTATTACTGGGCTTTTTTCTTTCCTTGCGGGTTGCTTATCACAAGTGGCTGATGCATCTCCTTTCTGTTTTGTGTGTAATCCACAATAATTCAGAAAATAATGTTTCTGATGGGGAGGTGGGAAAAAGTTAATGCACAAACTGCCTGCCGGTGCAACTAGACGTTTGACTCATTTTAGTTTTAACGTACTAAGCCTGAGCTGCATGCACTGTAATCCTTGGTTATTCTGTGCAATTACCTACTCTGCAAGTGCAGCTACCTGGAAAGTAATGCATGGTTCCACCTTGGAGGTTGGCTTCTTCGGCAGTAGAGCACAGACAGCCCTGTTGTATTATTTAAAAGCAGAACATTGGTTTTGAAACCAATAAGGTTTCCTGCTTAAAAAGCACTGTGGCCTGCTTTACTTCGTTGAATGACCTGCATGCTGCAGGATTACTGAAGTGTTTCATATCCTTGAAACAGTTTGTTCTCCAGAGCGACATGTGCTACAAGAAGAATAAGCTGGGAGGAATGTTATTTTCTCTAAATATCTTAATTGTTTTGGAAATAAGATTGATGTAATAAAATATATCTATGAAAATAGAAGAGAGGTTCATGGCTGAGATTTTTGATGCACATGAGACAACTAGATGAATTGTTCTGTTGGAGCCCTTATCCCTCTCTGCTGACTGTTATAGGAGCCTATATGAATAAACTTAACCTAAACACCTCGCTTTAACATGACTCTGGTAGGGTGCCAGGATACCCAGCCCCAGTATCCACCCTCTCAGAATTTTTGCACGTGCTTAATTACTGTTGTTGACTTCTTCCATGAAGAGACCTAGTAAGATCTGCAAGTGGTGCTCGCAGATTTTGGTTTCTCTGTGTCTCAGTTCTTCATCTGTAAAATGGGAATCAGGTTTTCCCACATCCTTTGCGTATCTTCTCTGGTGATATTGTAAGGTCTTTGCGGAAAGTCTTGTTCTTATGAATGTTTGTGGATTGGCTAGAACAAAGAGGGCCCTATTTGCCCTGTGACTGGGACTCGGGATACCACTGTAATGCTAATTCCAGTGCTATCCATAACACCACCACCAATGGTGTTTGAGGTACTGTATTCATAGATTGTTTAGAAAGATCAGTTTCTGAAATTGTGTCTGTGAGTGAGACACAGCTAAGTTGGGAGGTTAGCTGGTGTGATGGTACAGTGGTTACAAATGAACTTCCACCTTCAGCCCAGTTGGACCATTGTATTGTTTGTTGATGTTTTTCTGTTTTCCTTTGAAAAAAACAATTTGCCACAGCTCGGATGGATTAGTACTCTGAAGTGGAGCAGAGTATATTTTGTCTCCAGTAACTGGCAGTCATTCATGCTGACATGGTCAGCACCAAAAAGATGATTAGATTTAGGCTCAGAGTGTGTCTGTCCCTTGGATGAGATCGGCTGCAGTTCCATGGAGTTTTCACCTACCTCTGCATCAGGGAGCTGCTAATGCAACTCCCTTTGAGTTTTACCACATCAGCATTGCCCAGCCAGACATGTGTCTTTTTGCTAGTCCCCCATGTATTGGCAGTGTGGTGGCCTCTCGTGTGCTCTGTCGGTAGCACGTGCAGCAGAAGTCACTTGCTGCAGTAGTATGTCAGCAAACAAAAGGCTGGTGAGATTCAGGTGGTTTCGCAAAATAGTCCCCTTCTTATGATTTCTTATATTAGGTAGTCTGAGAAGGAGGAGGGAAGATGGTATAACTTTTCTGGAGATAATTTGTCATGTAAGGTTTGTGAGTTGGTCTTCTGTTTTTCCCATTTTGTTTTTGTATAGTTTGCAGTCAGGGTAAATACTGGGATAGATAGGTGTAAAACTCATGGACTGAGTAGGGTAAACTTTCTTTTCTTTTCCTTTTTGTCAAAGGGGGAGTCGATTTCAGAGCAGTCGAAGTGGTGTAGCCCACACTGGTGGAATCTGCTCCTTGCTTAAAGGCGGAGGTGTGAATGAGGTAGGTGGGGATACTGGTATGAGCAAAAAGTGGTGAAAATTTATCTGCACAGAATTTATCAGCGCAGTTGTGTTCCCCAAAATACCTTGCTGCTTGTTTGCTGCTGCAGAGTTTTAGTGCAGCTCTATGCAGGGATGTTTCAATGAAGAGTGATGAGTGAATAAAGTCAGATATGGATTCAGATACACTTTTCAGCAGATTCTGCAATATCCCGTCATTCATACTTGCAGCCACAATGGCTAGAAAGAAACAGACTTTCTCTTACTTAACTTGTCCATAAGCCAACATTTAGTTTTCCTCACTTGTCCGTTATCTAGCTGCTCTGAAGTAAGAACTCATAACACTGTGCATCTGATTTTGCCTTTTATTGCCTTGAAATGAGAAAAGCTTCACTTGTATCTGAGATACCTGTATGTAACTGATTACTGTTCCTACCTTGCTTGTTTCTTTCAGTTTGGAAAACCAGACTTAATGGCAGTTACCCTGGCACAGACCTTGGCCCAAAACATTGGCATTTTCTCAGACAGAAGAAAACTTATAAGTGGTAACGTTGTTTACTTTTTCACTCTGTCTCAAGAGAAAAATCTTAAAAGATGGAGGATCTTATCAGTGTCTCCCTGATATGTATTTTTTCGCCATGTTTCTCAGAATGTTGGGATATTTTATTTTTCTTGTAATAACACAATGAGGGACTGACATATCATTAATTTTCCTCTATTTAAATGCTGTGATATCCCCCTGCCCATACTTAGTGGCAGCACTGGTGTCACCATTTCATTAAAAATAAATCATAAAGGTGTCTGCCACTTCCATTAATTTCAGGGAGATTGATGTCACACCCACAGACTGAATGGCTGCCATCTTACAGCACAAAGGTAGAAACATACATTATTAGAGCTGGGGATGATGAGGAGCCACCTCAATCCTGTTACACAGGATGGTTTTGACAACATAGCTTTTTCCTCGTTTGCCTTCATTGAATGCCTCTCGTAGATTACCCAAATCTCCTGTTCCTCTTGTAGATTATCCTAATCTCCTGTATTTGCCACTCTACTGCTACCATTTCTCTGCTGTAACTTTGGTATTCAACTTCTTAGTAACCCCTATTTACCTGCAATGCTAATTCAGACCTCTGTCCCCCTGCCCACCCCAAGCACCTCACTCTCCCTACTTCTATGTTATATGAAGTCCCAGCTTGATACAATTAAAATAATAATACAGTTTTGAAACAATTTAGATGATGAATTGGAGTGCTTAGTTATTGGATCATGTGTACTTATGTGGCTTAGATTTAAAAAAAAAAAATTACTATATTGAGTAATAGAACTCTGCTTAGGTGATTCAGGCATTGTAAAGACAGTATACAATGCAGAGATACATCTGCATGTGAAGGTTTTTGCAGTTTATATAATTTTATTTGAAAAATATTCAGAAATGTAGGACAGATGCTCTATGCTACTGGTATGTTCAGTATTCATTTTCCAACTGCATATTATTTACCTGATACAGGGGCAGGGTAAAAGTGAAAATGGTAATAGTGGTGATTCCTTTTCTTACGGCTGAGCAGAGGGGCAGGACACTGTTTTGGTGGGGAAGGAAGAGAATGCAACTGTTGGACAGAGCCTTGTTTCCTTTTTAATTGTACTTTTAAAATGGAAGCAATGAACTGATGTTCATGTATTACAGTAAGGCAAATTGCAGAAAGAGAAAGTATATGTGCAAAGCATATGTACAGAAATAGACACAAGACACAGTTTTGGAAGCAAAGGGCTTAGACCAGAGTAAAGCAATCCCAGGCAGCCTGGCAGGGCAGAAGGGAGGGCTACCCTCTGCCTGCTGGGGAGTCACATGGGGAAGGGAGGCAGGCAGGGAAGGGAGGGAGAGCAGAGGAAGAAGCTGCTAGATCCTGCTGTACTGGCTTGTGTTTACTGACCATTTTATTAATTTTTGTGTGCATTATTGTTTGGGTTTTTTTTCCAAGCAAAGATTTTCCCAGTCGCATTAGCGTGGTTGAAGAAGAGAACTAAAAAACTAGAAGAAAGGTTAAAATGATTCTTTTTTTTTTTACTCTTAAAATTTGGGAATCAAATATCATGACACAGGAGAAGGCGGGAGAGCTGACTCATGATTTGCAAGTGCCAGAGGCTGACACTGCAGTTTCCCCTAACTTCACTTTAGAGAAGGAAAGAAAAACAGGACACATTTTCAAAGCTCAGGATTGCATAGAATCATGTATAATTATTGAAAGAAAGGTTGTCAGTGTGCACTGATACACTTAAACTAAGGTGTGGAATAAGCCAGCAAATTATTCTTTTCAACTTGTATTTAAATATGAAATGGAACTGACTATAGCATGGTTTTTGTGATAAGAAATGTATTATTTTGGACTCACAAGATTCAAGATGTAATTTTTTCTTCTTCTTGTTGTTGTCAGGTGAGTGTAAGTGTGAGGACACATGGTCTGGATGCATAATGGGAGACACGGGGTAAGGCATTTCACTAGAGGAAAGTCATGCCCTTCATACAGTGACCTAAAGTAAAGCTGTGAAAATGTTTGTCTTTTGTGGTTCAGCAGAATATTTTCTGTGATTCATTTTTAAGAAAGTAAGGTATTAGCTGTACAAGAGACATAGAAAAGACACTTTCGAAGAAATGTGAAAATAAGTGAGTTAATGAGAGGATATGTGAGGACTTTTGGTGACTGCTGGTTTAACTCACAAAGCACAGGGCTCAACAGCCAAGCCAGGTCATTGCAAAGAATCAGAAGCATGCTTAGCTTCTTTTCTCCTGCAAGTTTGCTATTGAGTTGTGGGAACAAACTGAAATTCTGTTATCAAATTTCTTAAGTATGCCTCATTTTCAATGTTTCTTTTGGAATCTTTCATCTATATCTCTAATTTTTTATCCCCCAGTTTGTGTGCTAATGTTAGAAAAACTGCTCCCATTGGAGGTTGAGTATGCTTGTATCCACATGTAATGTCACTGGAGAGATTTTATCTAGTGACTAGTGAATCAGCAAATTTTTGCTGCTAGATAAAATTTAATGCTTTCTAACATGTGGATTCAGACCTTAATTCTTTCTGTTACAGACCTGTCTTTTGTCATGTGTGTGAATTAAACTATAGCCTAGTTTTGGATATAGACAGTGCTCCAAATTTATAAATTAATTTCAAACTGACCTGCAAATTTTCACAATAGCTTTGTGGTCAGAACAATTTTGAACAAAGAAGCATATCAAAGCTCTTTCAAAATGTGAATGTGTGCCTTTTTCACCTTGTCTACCTAAAAGCATACTAAGTAGGATTTTTTCTGATATTTAGTATGTTAAAAAGCCAATCTGAGAAGCATTCTTGATTCTTGTAAAAGTGATTCCTTATCTAATGGTCTTTAAATTCTTTATCTGAATTCCAAGTCTTTCAAATAATTAGGTACACAAAAAAAGCTTGGATTTTCCTAGCTTATTGATGAAGGTTGGTGAATACCACATTCTTTGTAGTCTTTAGACCTAAATCATACACACTGGAGATGGAAAAGGCCAATAATGTTTTGCAAGATATCACTCTGCAATGCAGGATTATTTTGTGTAGCACTTCTGCTAATATTTTTTTATCCAATGATGAGCTGATACAGGAAAGCCCTTGAGATTACAAAATCTGCTTGAAGCATAAGTACTTTCATGACTGAGGACCTAAATACAAATATCACTTAAGTTATCTCGTGAAAAATCCTTTCCCCGTGGAAAGGATCCACGCAAAGATTGTCTGCATCATTTTGTTTTTAGGTGGTGCACTGGGCCTTAGGTTGGCACTCTGTATTCAAATGAAATTTATTCAGTGAGGCACATGAGAGAGGGAAGCTGAAATGTTAGCTGATGTTTGTTAGAAGCATATTTAAAAATAGTATAACTCTTATTATATAAAAATTCTGTGGGCCAGGAGAGCAATTTCATCTAAGAGGGAAATGAACTATGAGCAATCTTTGTCTCCCCCAGTATGTACGGGAAGAAATAAATATATTTCTGAGATCAGGCCTGTTAATGGAACAGGTCATGTTTGTGAGAACTATGCACTGTGTAATAAGATTTGTGGTATTTGGCATGAAATAACTTAGTGAAGTGTTTTAGACCTCTCACTTTCCATGAGCTCTGTGTCATTGTCGAAGGTTCTTTGTCATTTACCAAAATGATTTACAAATTAGAATTACAAGCAGATAGTCACTCTGATTCTGAACAGTGCATTTTGGTACTTTTTCTAAAGCATAACACTGTGTATCTCCTCCTGTTTTGAAAAAAGAAAATACAGTGTAAAAAGCACTGTAGAAAGTAATCCTGCTACCTTATTTCTCTGCAGGTATTATCTTCCAAGCAAGTTCTCCAAGTGTGATATTGAAGAGTATCATGAATTTTTAAACAATGGAGGTGGGGCCTGCCTTTTCAATAAACCAACCAAAGTAAGCATTACCTTATTATTGAGTATTATTTCTATTCTATTTCTAATTTAGATGAAACCAAGAAGAATGAAAATGATAATGTTGGAAAAAATAACACCTGTAATTTTGATATTTCTGGTTCTCTCTAAATTCTAAATTTTCTGGTGACATATGAGTGAAAGTAGCTGATTTTAGTTCATAGTATTGGAATTTGGAAATTATATTTACATAAATTTTTAATAAGTGGTTTCATGTTCAATGGAGTTCCCACAGGCTTTGATCTAGAAGCATCTCTCACACAATTTGTTCGGAATATTGTAAATACAATATGTTGCTGAATTTATTTGCTGAGGTTTCAGGTGTCTTGGTAAACTTTTGCACAGCTTGAATTCTAATTTGTGTTGAACTGATGTCTTTTGGTACAAATGTCTGGAAGCTGAAGTAAGACTGCTTTTATTTCACATCTGTCCCAAGACGAAGATATGACTCCTAGAGCCTCTGCGGGGGGTGTGCTGCTGTGCAGTGTGGCAGCTTTGCAGGCACCAGTGGTTACAAGTGGTTGTGATACTCTCCCTGTTCGGAGAAGACAAGGTTTTTACAGTGATTCTCAGAACAGAGTTTGAAAACTGGGACTAGTTTTTCTAAAGCTGAAAGAGGTAGAGCAGGAGAGAAACCCCCAAGGAGTAGGGGACAGACAGTAGGAGAGCCCGTGGCTGCTGGGTGCCTGTCACTCTCCTCATTCCTCGGGCACCGCCCACATGGTCCCCGTCACCATCACCTGACAGTCTGACATCCCCTGAACTGCATGTGCTGGGGGAGAAACGTGTCTGGTGAGAAGTGCTCGGGTCATCTTAGCCTTGTGTTAGCTCGTTCTAGGCCAGCGCATGTGGCTCTGCACAGCCCTGCCTTGTGCTGGGTAGTCCCCCCAGAGGGGGAAGGCTGGTGAATCCCTGCTGGCCCCTGATCCTCAGTGCCACTGTACCTCGCCTCATTTAGCAGGGTGCGTTACCTGCCTAAAGGCTTGGGGGCAGGAAAGCTACAAAAACGTTGGGACCCACTTAAATGACTGACCCATCCCCTCCAAATTTGCCTCTGAAGTTTGAAATCAGAGGTCTTGCTGTATGAGTCCTGGAAATCGGGAGAAGGGGGAATGTCTCTTGAGATAGTATTTGCCTTTTCTTTGCTTCTCTTGTTTCAGTTTTGGTCTGCTAAACAGGTATATTCACATAAAGGATGCAAAGAGTATGAAATGATTAACTGAGACATTTAAGGGAGATAAATACAAAGCAAGGCTAAAGAAACTCCAGCCAAGATGCAAGCGCTTCTACAATGGAGGATTTGCAGCAGGGTTTCAGTATATTCCTGCTCCGTTTACTGAAGCATGTGTTAAAATGTAAAGTAATCAGGATAATGATCTTGACTCTTTTCTCTGTATAATGAATGTTATCATCTATTTAATGGCTGTCTTTCAACAAGCAAAAGAAAGAGGCTAAGGCAGAAAGACAGTCCAACGTGCAAAAAAGATGTGATAGCTAAGGTGGTCACAGATGTAAAAGACAAAGTCAGTTCTGGAGTGATGCATGTTCCTCCTGGGGCGGCTGAGAAAAAGTGCATCTTCTGACAACCACAGAATTTCTGTAAATGTTAGAGAGGGGAAGAGAAGGCATCAAATCTGGATAAGCTGAGTCTGCTTATCTCTCAAACGTCTCCTTTTCATGGAAGAATATATTATTTAAAGTGGAGAGAAAGCACTGTAATTTGTTAATAAGATCTAAGATTTCTCATTCTTTAAAGTGCACCTGCATTTTAGAAGTTTGCTTTTTCCCATCTCATTAAAGGTGGAGAGAAATACTGGTGGTTTTATTTCTTTGTTGAGTGAATTGTTTACGTAGTGTAATGTTTCTTACTTGGGTTTGTTTAAGTGATTATGTTCATTTACACATCTGTCTCTTGGAGAAAACCAATTACTCTCATCTCAGTTTAGATTGGCAGCATTTACAATTTTCTCTAATGGCATGTGGAAATGTGAAAGTTAGATGTGGAAGCCAGGGTCATTCAGATTCTTTTATGTATTGTTGTTTGGGTTTGTTTAAAGTTACTGTCAATGGATGTCTGTCTAATTCACAAGGCTGTCAAAGACATGTGTTTCCTAGCCAGGGTGGTGAAACACAAACTTTTGCTTTTCAAGAAATGAGATAAAAGAAAACTGATGTGACAAGGTACGGTGTTCGACAGTGCTCCACTGTAAAATCAGCTGTGATCCCGAAAATTACATCAATGACTGCTGGAGCAGATTGAGCGTATGCACTTTTCAAATGAGTGGATGAATTACATGACTTTTGGGGAAAAGTTATCCAATTTGCTTTTCCTTGCATTTCATATTTAGCTGTCCCTAAGTACTGCAGCGAATTGGCCCAATGTTTTAAGGCAGGACCCTCTGTTACTGCCATCTACTTGTCTGTATTGTGCAGCACACCTAGAAATACTGAAGAAATTAAGATGTCTGGAAAAATACATAGGAAACAAGCAGTTTTAACAACTCTTTAATAATTTTAAAAGATGATTGCTTGCTTACATTTAATGTTAAATTCTACATATGCATTTCATGCTGCAGCCAAATTTCCATTTCAAGAGGGGGATCTAATAATAGCACATCAGCCTCTGCCACAAGCCTCAGGCTGGTTTGTGGCACAGTGAAGTATGAGGTGAGGCTTCATCCTGTGGGCTAGTGTCAGAAAGGCAGCAGCTGGAGAGAAACGCACTCTACACCACGAGCAGTGTACTTGTGCAGGTGGCTCATAATCAGGGTGGTTTCTGGAACGATCCTAGTTTGATTGGACAACTTGGAGGACAATCTGCAAAATTTTAGTCTTGGTGACACACTTATATGCTTTCTCATTTATGTAATAAAAGCTACTATTATGTTTTCTTATGCCCAAAGGAAAAAAAAACCCATTTTATTTTCTTTTTGAAGAATTACCTTTAGAAATTTTAGGAAAATAGAAACAATGAAACTGGTAAGAACGGAGTATAAGTGTCCATTAGAAGAGAACATAGCACGGATCTTATGTAAAATATGGTGAATGAATCTTGCCTCTGGGAAAGGAAAGTACTACTTACAAATATACAGATTTAGACATTTTAAGTTACAGTTTAGTGGGGAAGCTGAAGGGAATAGGAGAAAACCTCACCAGCTATACTTTCTCATTTGCCTGTGACACATGCTTATGGAAAACTGCTGAAAGTTCCCAACTGCGGTAGAGGAAAAGGGAAGTAGAAAGCATCTGACTACAACAAAAACTCACAAAGAAACCCAGCCTCTTGCCTTTCCCTGCATTGCTGAGCCACATACTGCCAAAGGACAATTTTTTATGGCTATTCATTCTGAAGTTATAATGCAGGCTTCAACCTGGGACACAGCCCTTATCACTTGAATTCCAGAACAACAGCAATTGCAACCCCTGTGGTGATAATGAAAATGTCGTATTGTTTTAAATTTCTTCCTTTATTGTCACACCTTTTGTTTTTGGTTGTGACTTCTGCTCAAACTGAATCTGCTGTAAAAATGGCACTCATGCACAGAAGATGCCATGTGACTCGGCAGTATTTTAATTCACAGCATTGTTTGTTCTCTGCACATTTGTTTGTGTTGTTTCTAGTCTGCTTCTGCCTGAGTTGTGGGTACTGTATTTCAGTTAGTGCATTTGGAGTGCTAGCTAAAAAACCATGTTGTACAGCGTAAATATTACAATGATTCTGTTAGGAGAGACATGCCCTTTGATTTCTGATTTTGCCCTGTAGCTTCTGGATCCTCCAGAATGTGGCAATGGCTTTGTGGAAGATGGAGAAGAGTGTGACTGTGGGACGATAGCGGTAAGTGCAACGTACTTTAAATTAGCAACTAGGTTCTCCAGGACTTGGGGCTGCCCATCACTGCCATTAACATTAAGTGGAGGAAGACAGGCAATGTTAAGGTCCTGTGCCAAAGGATTCATCATTTCTTATCTTTTCCATCATGTTTAACACAATGTGGGTGCCACCCATCACTGCTGTTGACAATAAGTGGAGGAAGACAGGCAATATTAAGGTCCTGCAGCAAACGATTAATCATTCCTTACCTTTTTTCATCATGTTTAACACAATGTGGGCCAGTTTTTTTATTTTATCACCACATAAATTCTGAAGAGTAACAGTAACAGCTACCCGTGCAGAATTAGACCTTAAAAGATGTTAAATTATTTTCCTAGATGGGAGCATGCCTCGTCAGTGCTAAATGTCAATATTTAATGACTGACACTGTGGAGTTAGTGTCGTGGTTTAACCCCAGCCAGCAACTAAGCACCATGCAGCCGCTCACTCACTCCCCCCCCATTCAGTGGGATGGGGGAGAAAATCAGGAGAAGAAGTAAAACTCCTGGGTTGAGATAAGAACGGTTTAATAGAACAGAAAAGAAGAAACTAATAATGATAATGATAACACTAATAAAATGACAACAGTAGTAATAAAAGGATTGAAATGTACAAATGATGCGCAGGGCAATTGCTCACCACCCGCCGACCGACACCCAGCCAGTCCCCGAGCGGCAATTTCCCCCCGCCACCCTTCCCAGTTCCTAAACTAGATGGGACGTCCCATGGTGTGGAATACACTGTTGGCCAGTTTGGGTCAGGTGCCCTGGCTGGGCATGAGAAGCTGAAAAATCCTTGACTATAGTCTAAACACTACTGAGCAACAACTGAAAACATCAGTGTTATCAACATTCTTCACATACTGAACTCAAAACATAGCACTGTACCAGCTACTAGGAAGACAGTTAACTCTATCCCAGCTGAAACCAGGACAGTTAGAAAAATTATCTCCTATATTGCATAGGAAGCAGCAGCTTCATGCCCCACAGTACATGCCTTTTTCTGCCTCCAGGTGCCTGAAAGCCTGGTTAAAAATCTGTTCAGGTAGCATGCTAAGACAAGAAGTAGTAAGAGAGCTTGGGGCTCATCTGCTTTTCCCATGTATTCTAAGTGTGTGTGTGTTCCTCAGGAGTGTGCCAGCGAAGGAGGAGAGTGCTGCAATACTTGCACCCTGACGGCAGGCTCCCAGTGCAGCAATGGGCTTTGCTGTCGGAAGTGCCGGGTAAGGGCAGTGACCTTCACTGCAGCATCCTGGGGGGAATGCATCCAGGTGGCTACAGGCACCACAGCACATGTCTTTTTCCTTGCAGACCTTGTGATTCTTTTTCTGAAAGCTTGCCTTTTAAGATTGGCTGAAAGCTGGTTTGTCCGGGGCTATTCTGTCTTTTAAGCTTGGCTTCTTGGGGCACAAACTGTGATCAAATGCAGAGCTGTATTAAAGCCGTCTAGTTTCAGACAAGTTTGAATCAGGTTGAAGTTCCATGAGGTTTCATTAGATGTCCTTGTTTAAACATGCACATCCTTACCCATGTGCTGCTGCCAACACTTACATGTTGCTCTGGGTTTGCCCCATGAGACTGAATGGCAAAATAGTACCACAGAGACCCAAGAGAAGGATACAGGAAAAAAACCCAACAGCCTGCAGCTAGCAGAATTGTTCAGAAGTGTTCATCTAAAAGACACCTGACTTCAGTTTTAGTTGGGTCTGCCTGGGTCTCCTTATGTTTGGACTGACTGAAATCCCATTGAGTAAAGGGAATCAAGCCCTGTGTAAACTATAAGGTGTTCTTCCTGATACATCAGTAAATAGTAAGAGGAGGTTTAGCCAGATCTTGGCTGTAAGGGAGCCCAGCTAAATATGACTTCAAATAGTTGTTTATACTCATTTGGTAATAATGATAATTATTATTAATGTTACTAAAACTGTGGTGTGCTATGTGTGATATTTTTATCTTTGTCTGTGGGCATTTGAGGGTTTCATGTCCTTAGGAGGAACATTAGTAATAACTGTGCACCAAATTCTTGACTTTGTGCTCATCCTAATGTTAAAAAAAGAAAAAGCACAGATTATGCTGGAACAGATCACATTTCCCTAAGCATATTCTTTTTTTTAAGGTAATATAAAAAAAATAAGCAGATTGCCAGTGTGGGTGAATTTTGTTGAAGTATCCAAGTCACATAGGCACCATATTAAAGACTCTCAGAAAAAAATTAAGCTTCTGTATACCTACATTATTTTTGCAAAGGAGACAAGGCTTTATCTACATACGGAGTGGTGAGGGTGAGCCAATGAAGAGAAAGGCGGAGTTTTGCAAAACACTTGTCCCTAGGAGGTGTTAATCAGGACGACTCAAAAGACCATGTATAACAGTTCCCAAACTTGGGGTTACCTTCCCCTGTAATACCCTGCCTGAAAGCAGGAGTGAAGGAGGGATTGCAAGCAAAACATGGTGGGTGTACATCCCAGCATCCTGTGTAGTGTCTCTGACAACATTCCTGTCCATCTGCGTTTTTCCAGAGACAGGTGGGGAAAAGATAAGCTGAAGGCTGAGAAAATGGTTACCAGAGTCTAGTTCTTCCACTGACGTGTGCCTGTTCACACCAGCTGTGGAGTTAGCAGTTGTCCAAAAAAAATGTATGTGCATGCAGATCCAGGAAAAAAGTCACAGAGCTGCATAATGAACTGGGTATCACAGCCTTAAACATTTCAGGGAAAATAAGGGGTCTGCACTACCAATTGCCACTAATGGGATGTCTTCCTGCTTTTACAGGTCTTAAGACTTAGCACAGAAGTTTTTAACCAAAATGCCTATGTTAGGTCACTGACAGATTTTTCGTTGTTAAATATCTGGTCACTTAGAAAATGGTGTCAAACCGTACGGAATTCAGTACATTTATTAATAGTTTCTGTTCTACAATGGAGCATTGTAATGACCATAGTGTTTATACCTAGAGCTTTGCAGTGTTATTAACTCCTAGAAAGAAGATAAGGATCACTCTCCCTGTTTTATGAAGAGCAAAATAATCACGAAAAGGCTCAATGACCTGGTCAAGATAATGCTGCAAGCCACTGCAGTATTGGTTTGATAAATTCCAGGGGTCCTGTGTCCCGAGAGAGCACTTATCCTGCTTGTCCCCACACTCAATGCACTCAGGAGGGGGTGCCTCAGAGTGTGGTACCACTTGCACCAGTAAATGGCTGGTGGCTTGACAGGTGCAATGTCTGCACCAGGGAAAGGAAAGTCTTCCCACTTCAGTCAGCACATGAAAGTTTCCCATTTTTTATTTTAGTTAAAACTCTAAGAAAGCATTGCATTTAAGGCAAGATATGGAGAAACCAAGACACTAATTTTCTGTCCTTTTTTTCCAGTTTGAACCTAAAGGAGTTTTGTGCCGAGAAGCAGTGAATGATTGTGATATTGCAGAGAACTGCACAGGAAATTCCAGTCAGGTGATTTTTGTATGTTCTGTCCAAGAGATGAAAAAAACCCACCTGAAGTCTCTCAAATCACTGTGAATGTTACTGTTTTGTGTAGTAAGGTGTAAAAAAATCGTATTAAACCTGCTGATATTGAAAAAAACAGCATGATAACAGAAACAATTTTCCATATACCGTTTGTTGTATGCTTTGCTACCATGCTTGTCAGATCTATACTCCATTAGTTATTTTCTCTTTCTATAGTGTTCTCCCAATATTCATAAAATGGATGGATATTCATGTGATAACAAGCAGGTAATTAGCACTTCAATTTGTTTTACATTCTTTCTGCTTTTATGGATTGTTTTTTATAGATTTTGGTTTAAGATCTTCAGAAGTCACCTGTGACAGTTTTGCTGACATTCCTGTGTTTTGGGTGCTAGTTATATTTTGGAGCTAAGCATTTAAATGAACAGAAAGTAGAATCGCATATTAGTTGCCTCAATAGAAAACATGTGACAAATCTGTATATTAAACAAATACATATTTTGGAAAACCAAGTTATTTGAAACTTTTTCTGTATTTTTTCTTTCTTTCTAGGGTATTTGTTTTGGAGGAAGATGTAAAACCAGGGACCGGCAGTGTAAATATATCTGGGGTGAAAGTGAGTGAATGTTATTGTTTCTAAGTTGTTCATGTGGCTTGAAAGATTACCTTAGCTGAGAAAAATTATGGAAGAGACATATTCAGAACCATTAAAAACAGCTAGGACTGTATGTCCCTCCCCCCTTACCTCCTCATTTTGTCTTTCCATCCTCTTTTCCAGCTCTTTTTCTAGTGTTTGTTAACTTACTGGTGATTATTCTGAAGTCTTAGGTTTAATTTCTTATTAATAACCACCTAGGGAGCCTATACTTGTATTTATTGATTTATTTCAGTGGCTTCTGGACATTTTGGACCAATAAACCCTGGTCAGTCTGAACAAAATCTTAAAAACAGTCCTGTGGTGCCAACATAAAACTTTTCACTGAGAACGCTGTGCAGATTTTCACAGGCCACCTGCAGACCATTGGTACTGCAGTTCACAGATTGGAAGCTCTGCTTGCTTTGATTGTGCATTGCCATTTCACAGGACCTGGCTTTTCAAAGTCTTCATCATATTAGAAGAGATTTGTTTCTGTTTTTAGAAGTGACAGCTGCTGACAGGTACTGCTATGAGAAGCTGAATATTGAAGGGACTGAGAAAGGAAACTGTGGAAGAGACAAGGACTCTTGGATACAGTGCAATAAACAGTAAGTTGATCCATTTTGAAAACAACCGGTATGAGATTTTTGTCCTTGATCTAGTTCTTCAGCTGGCATGAAGAGGCTCACGAAGCCTCTGTACAGAACAGACTTCTCCTGGCCTTCTGCAGACATTAGTGCAGGAAATTCTGGAGGGAGAGGAGTGTTGAGAGGAGATGATCTCTGACAAGAGAGCACCATCTAAGCTGTGGGAGCACTTGGAGCAAAGTGGTCCTAGTACTCTTGGCAAGGCTTAGCAGTGAAGAGGAGAGCAGCCTGTGGTTTCATGTCTCAGTGTGGTGGTCACCTTTTTATGCTGTGCCGTTGCATTGCTAAGTCATGTTCAGTTTTCATTGTATTGTAACCCTCCGTGTCTTTTCCTGCAAGTTGCTGCCTGAAGCATTGTTTCACATTCTGTGTTTATGCAGTTGATAATTTCTGCCTAGCTTTTAACCTTTTGCCAGTCCTCATCAAACTGCACTCTGGTTTTTCAGATGAGTTCTCCATTCTGTCAATGTCATTTGAATTCTAGTCCTACCTACTAATGCCCTTTCCTACCTTTCTGTGCAGATTTGATAACCTTACTTTTGTTCCATTACAAATTTATGAGTAAAAAATACTCAGTAATATGGGAGAGGCCAGACAGTGCACAAGTCTCCACACATGAGTGTAAAGTCCCTTCAACAGTTGAATTAAACTTGGTCTCTAGTTCCCTTACGTATGTGTCATATGAGAATTTGTTTAAAGCCTGTATCTACTGCTTCTCCTCTATGGCCCAGTTAGCATATCTTAACAGGATATTAAATCAATTTGATGAGGTTAGTTCTTGACAGCTCCCTGATTGCTATTACTCAGAGCATTTTTGATAATACATCTTAAAAAAGACTCTTTCCCAGTCTAAGCTCCAAGGAGAGTAATTTGTTTTGGAAACAAGGCATTATTTATGGGAGTTACTGTCAGTGGGAGAAAAGCAGGGAGTAACAAACATGTTACAAAGCAAGTAAAGAAAACCACATTTTTTTGATCATCCATTTTCATTGAATTTTATTTTCAGTGAGTATCTGTTTATTTCTCTCAATGCAGGGATGTGCTTTGTGGATACCTTCTGTGCTCCAATATATCCAGTGTGCCTAGACTTGGAGAACTTGATGGAGAAATCACATCATCAATCTTGCAGTTTGGAAAAGTCTACAATTGCAGGTAATTGGAAATCCTGAAAACAGAACGATCAATATCCATCTTGCATGGAAAAGCAGCTTTCTTAATCCTAAGTGGAGAACAACTGTTTCTGTTAAATTTTTTTTTCCTATTAACACATAACTTGTTCAACCTTTGTTAAGCTTCAGGAACTTGACTGCTTATAGGAAGTGCAGCTGTTTTACAGTCCCCTCTGTGTAGTAGTTAATTTTGCCTGTAGAGACATAATGCTCTTCTCTGGCCTCTTGATTTTACATTCTTTAATGTTTGTGAAGTATTTAACATACTCAAAATACTTATGGCGACATATGCCTGCACTGCCAAAGCTAACTGGCAGCTTAATACGTTGCCATATGTTAGCTGAATCCCAGTTATAGACCTGATGTGTTCTCATAGCTTCACACAACTGTAAGATGAAACAAAGTCCTACACAAGTAAACTCAATGTTTTCTCCAGCACTAGCTCTTACACAGGAAGAATGGTCTTTGTTTTCACCGTTACATTTGTTTGATGTAGATATACTGTGTTTTGGTTTGTTTCATGTTAGGACCAGTGAGATAAATAAGCTAATACTTACTCTTTCCTGGTCATGGGTATTGTATAACGCAGACAGAAATGAAGGCACCAGACCAGAGCCCAGTTTCTCAAGCAGTCCCATCTAATCACAGCACAAGTCTCCGGGGTCCTCTTGGTTGTCTTGCAGTGGTGGCCATGTGAAACTTGATGAGGAGACGGACCTGGGCTATGTGGAGAATGGGACGCCGTGCGGGCCGAACATGGTATGCCTTGAGCATCGCTGCCTCCCCACTGAGGCCTTCAACTTCAGTACCTGCCCAGGCACCACAGACAGCCAAATTTGTTCAGGACACGGTGTATGTTCTTGTACTTTTTAATCCTTTTTTATGTTTTTGCTGAGTATCTGGTGTTGTGCAGTGTGCTAGCTAGACCTTTCAAAAAGCCAGCAGCATGACTCTAGAAGTCTTTATACTGGAGAAGCTTTTGAAAAGGAAAGGGGGAGGAGGCACATAAATAAACATAACGCATACCAGTTAAGGCATCTTAAACAATGAGTCACAGTAAGTACGTATTAGTTTTGCAAAAATTTTATTAATCAATTCTTTTGCTATCACTTCTGCTAACTTGATTGATACTTCCACAGGCAATGTACTAGAGAATATAAAGGTCTAAGAACTGAGAAACTTAGGTCTCTGTTCTTCCAGATGCTCTTTTTAATTCCCTCTGTATTGTGTCAACCAAGAAGGTTCATGAGGTTGTTGGATTTTGTTGGCTGAGAGTTACTTTGCTCTGGAGAAGAGGGCAGTGAGCTGGCTCTTGGCTAGTAGCAGCTTCTCAGCTTGGTGCACAGCCTATGACTTTTCTGTGGCCCTGGTGAGTCCCTTTGTTGCTCACAGAGTTTGAAACAGTGTCCAGGTCCCTGTGGCTGATCTGAGATCAAAGGATTTGTTCTCTCCTGTCATGGTTTAAGCAACTAAGGACCATGCAGCTGCTCACTCACTTCCCCCTAACCCAGTGGGATCGGGGAGAGAATCAGAAAGAAAAAGGTAAAACTCATGGGTTGAGATAAGAACAGTGTAATAGAACAGAAAGGAAAAAACTGATAATGATAATAATAACAGTAATAAAATGACAATATTAATAAAAGGATTGGAATATACAAAACAAGCGATGGCACAGTGCAGTTGCTCACCACTCACCGACCGATGCCCAGTTAGTTCCCAAGCAGCGATCCACCCCCCCGCCCAGGACAACTCCCCCCAGTTTATACACTGGACATGACATCCCATGGTATGGAATACCCCTTTGGCCAGTTTGGATCAGCTTCCCTGGCTGTGTTCCCTCCCAACTTCTTGTGCCCTCGAGCCTTGCTGGCTGGGCATGAGAAGCTGAAAAACCCCTGACTTCAGTCTAAACACTACTTAGCAACAACTGAAAACGTCAGTGTTATCAATTTTCTTCTCATACCAAACTCAAAAACACAGCACTATACCAGCTACTAGGAAGACAATTAACTCTATCCCAGCTGAAACCAAGACATCTCATAATGTCTTTTGTCTTTTACACTGTGTTAAAACCCTTTTTTAGTCTGAAATTAACCACTTCGTCATATTTTGAAAAAATAAAATCACTGAGGTTCAGAGTCTCCCAAAGCAAATATAAATGGCTCTATTAAATATATATTACATTAAAAAGATATTAATGTACTTTATATATATTACATATATTTGTATATAAAGTACAATAATACATTTAGTACATTTATATCTATTATATAAATAAAAAATTGCTGTATATTAAAAATGTTTTGCAAAATTTTACAGGCTGTCAAAATCAGTGCTATATGACTGTAGCTATACTGTAGGTATTAATTACGGGAATAGATTAATTTTATGATTTTATTCTGAGCTACGCTTTTGGCTGCAGGTTTGTAGCAATGAAATAAAGTGTGTCTGTGACCGATTCTGGGGAGGAGATGACTGCAGTTCTCGTATCAAAGATGATCTATTTTTTGATAAAGATGCCATCAATAAAGGTACGTTGTTACAATTTTTACCAATAACTGGAAAAGCTTGGATTTGAGGAATGTTCATTAAACAAAACTAGATCTCCTACCTTTCAGTTAGCATACAACACGATGCACCATTAAGAGCCTCATTCCCTTCCCTTCCCCCCCACTGCAGGAGCACTCAGTGTCTGTGAATGAGGTCACAAATGTGGGGCTGGATGTGAGCGGTGCCACTCACAAGCACTCAGTACACCTCTCAGGACTGGTACCAGTGTGTCCAGTTGTACCTTGCTTGTCCTGATCATCTGAGTGGCCTTATTAAGTATATTGATAGATTAGGATAAGCAAAAAGATGCTGGGACTTTTCATATCTAGATTAAAAAGTACTGTTACTTACATGGCTGGTTTTTGTTTGTAGAGTCAATTTTTTATTACGTGGCCAGTATGCAGAATGTTGGCACACAAATTTCAGGCTTTTACATTTTTATAGTGAAAGTTTTTATTCATCTTGCATATGAAAGAAAAAATATATTGTGGAAAAATGAGGATGTAAATGTTTTTCATTATAAATCCTTGGGGGGGGACAGTTTTATCGTCTTCCAGAACATCTGTTTAGGTTACTTTATTCAGCTATGGAAGGGATTTGAGCAAAAACAAACGGAAAAGTCACTTTTATTCCGATGTAAGCATATATTTGCCAGGCAGGTTATAAGGATGTAAGCTACAGCAGTTTAATATTGATAACATTATATTGGCATACCTGGCACAACTTTCCCATGTAGCAAGTGTTCAGTTAAGGGAAACGGGCATAGAGGTCAAAGCTTGATTTACAAATGATCTTTTTATGTCCATGTTATACTTCAAGATTATATATCACTGGTTACAATTAGTCAGCCTAGTGCAAGTTGTCTAAGCAGGTTTTTGAAAGACAGTGCATTTACTAGTTTTGTAAATTTTTCTGCTAAAACCCTGTGTATTTTTCCCCTTTCTTGTGTTTCCAGGTGTTGTTAGCACAAATATAATAATAGGGGCTATTGCTGGCACCATTTTAGTGTTGGCTCTCGTTTTAGGAATAACTGGTTGGGGTTACAAGTAAGTAAATTATGTTCTTCTTAATACAGTTAAAAATATTTTTATTTCATCTGATAGCTGATTATGCTGTGAAAAGAACAATTAAAACATAATCTAAAAAATCCAAATTGAATTATATTTATACAGTGACATTGTAGTAGTAGTAGCAGTTTTCAAGCAGTTCTTACATGTGTATGTGGTTTTGGAGCGCTTGATACAGGTTTGAAATTTATTTCTTGTTTAGTTATTTCTTTTCTTTTTTTGTAGACGATCAGAATATGATTTTGCTGTATCTGACAAAGGAAATACAAGAATAAAGTCTGATTCAATTACATATCTCTCCTAATGATGAAGTAAATTTAGCAAGATTAGCCTTCAGTCAGTCAGTAAAGCATTTAACCATAGGCTTCCTTAAACAGATGTTTATATTCAGTTGGCTTAACCTGAAATTAATTCAGGCATGTTTTTTGGTAAAAGAGAGAGAGATCTGTAATTTGCAAATAAGGTGCAAGTTCTCTCCTGGTGTAGAGCTGTCAGTGTTCCGCTTACTCAGAGGCAGAGTAGATTATTTTAGCCTGACTGGTCTTTTTCAGTTTTTCTCCTTTTGTGAATTTCTTCTAAAAACAGAGGGGTTTAGTTCTTTTGCATATATTAAAGAAATATTCAAGGTACTTACTTTGTCATCTGTGTTTGGGTGAGACTGGCTCTTGAAGTCCTTCCTCCACAGGTCTTTGGCGTGCATGGAGGGCAGGGCAGGTTCAGCTGCAGGCAGTACTATAGCTGGGACACAGCCCCAGCAGTTTGGCATAACAAACTGGCACATCCCCTGCTGGTTTGTTAGACTGAGGTGGGCTGAGGGCAGCTCAAAAATATGTAAGGAGAGAAGCACTTGGAAAAAAGAATGAAGATTAGGATAGTAAAAAGGTAGGTTATGCTGTCTTGGTATATCACCCTTGGCTTCTGGCAGTATCTGAAAATCTGGATTTCGGAGTACAACTCCAAAGTTAAGGGCTCATATTGAGATCACATCTAGCCAGTGGGATTAGGTTTTGGAGGTGGAAGGCAAGAGTGTACCTTTCACAAGCAGCTTCATAGTGAATCAACTTAAACTCATCATGAACTGCACCACCTCCAACTCAGCACTGACATTAGCCATCAACATGAATATATTTTCCTTGTCTATTCTGATTTAGTATGTTTATGACTATGTTTATTTCAGAAGTGTTTTCTGTAGAAATATTTTGAAGAAAAATTTCATTCTGCATACATTACTTTTCTCTTTACTTTTTTTTTTCTCTTACTGACCATGTATACCTGCATACTGATAACTCATTCTTCTTTCTTTGTCTTCTTTTTGTATGGAAAGAAACTACAGAAGACAGAGGTATGTGATAGAAGTAACAGAATGTGTATTAGAAAGTTCTGAAATAGTTTTTCTTCTCTCTTGCTCATTTACATGCTATAAGGAAAATACAATGATGAAATATCATATTTTAAAGAATATTTGCTTGAATATGTGAAATTGGTATTTATTCTCTAAAGGCATTGCTTGAAATCCTGATTTCACTGGAGTCAGTAGCAAATATAATGTTTACTTCTGAGACAGTCTGTTTTATTTAGGAAAACAGGAGAATATTTCCAATAGGAGAGACTGAACAACTGCTATTAGAGATGAAAGTGTTCCTGGGAGGCTGAGAATTGAATAATTAGTATTAATATGATGTTCAGGAACCTTTTGAGACAAATTAATTCCTGGAGCTTCTTTGCAGTTAAAAATGCAATGCATTTAAATTGCTGTGTGAATGAAGAGCCCATTCCTTCCCACCACCCTGCTCAACTGATTTGTAGGTAAAGCACAGTACCATCTTCAGCACACGGCTGAGTTTTTACCCTTTCAATCTTATGGTCAAAAGCCAAACAGTTCTTTGTGACTCAGGTTTGGCTCCTGGAAGACCACCTCCCTTTCATCAGTCATCTGCCTGGCAGAGGGATCTTCTGGAAAGGGTTTGGCTCCTTCCTCTTCCAGTCCCTCACAGATAAGAGGCTTTCTCAAATTCTCCTGTTTTCTGCCTGTATCGCCACCTCCTGGTCCAAGCTGCTGCTTTGTTTGTTGCTGATACCTGTTGTACTTGTTCTCTGTTTCCCCTGCCTGTGTAGTGCTTTCTCTGCCAGGCTCAAAATACTTGCAAAAAGCAGAAAAGCTCTGCCAAGTGCTGGTTGTGTACTACAAGGTCAGATAGGCGGCAGGAACAGTAACAGGAAAAAGGCAAAGCTATTGAAGTCAAGCCTTATGGGGAGGTTGGTGGGTCGTAAATGTCAGCCGGCACAAGGAAGGCAGAATTTCAGGGTTTGGTGCTGCTCAGTGGCACGCAATCTATTTACAAGCACAGACTTAACATGCCCATCCAGTCACTCTACTGTGGATGTTTCAGTGTTGGCTGAGGACAGAGCAGCCAGAACCTTGAAATACAGAATACTGCCCCATACATGTTCGCGTTGGAATATTAGCAAATCTAACTTTTTCAAATTCCCTCATCTCCAGAAACTAGCATATGGACAGAGAGCTGTGAGTGTGCAGTCAGTCTGCAGCTGTGTCTGTGGGCATGGATAGAGTGGAAATCAGCATAAGCTGAGGCTTTTGAAGATGATGGAGATACTTAGTAACTACATCTCCTTCATGCAGAAAATGAAGTTCTGTAGGCTGACTTCTAAATAGATAATTTTGGATATGTAGAAGGAGTGCTCCATAAATGGAAAAACCAGACATCCACCAGGGTGTCCAGAGTGTCCTTTTTTTGGAATTGTTTATGATTAGTCCTTAAATAAAGATGAAAAGAAGCCATTGAGGTATTTTTGAGCCTTACATAAGGAATGATATTTTGCAGTACTAAGCAACCGAAATGAGTAAACTGAAAACAATGAAAAGAGCAAATTACCATGGATTCTGCTAGCTGAGATAGTGCGGCTTAAAGGGCACAGCTATGTGGGAGGAGTTGTTTCTGATGGGATAGGACAGTTTGCTGGAGGAACAGTTTGATGAGAGGACGGTTTGCTGGAGGAACCCTGGGGAGCAGAGCTGCCCACACTGAGTCAACTCTGAACACACCAATGTATCGGCGGAGGAATGGGACAAGAACCAAGACTCGGGAGGTGTTAGAAGAAATAGTGTGGAAGTACTGCACTGCACTAATGATTTATGTGCCATATAATTATATATTTTAAATACTTCAGGAGCATTAGAAATTCAGATATGGAGTGAAGAGAGCCCAGATCAGGTCTGTAGTTGGACACAATTTGAATGTGAATCAACCTTGTGATAAATGCGCATCTTAATAGGGGCAGACTGAAGCAGAAAGGCCTTGGAAAGTGCAAGGCTGAATAGATAACTAAGCTGCTGGTATTATGATATAGCCAACTTTCAAAGTAGGTACTTGTACTAGGGAGGATTTTTCAACTTGGTGGAACTGTAACTGGAATATTTGCATGGCAGTTTTTCTGCTGGCAATGAATTCACTATCTGTAAAAAAGTTGTATAACTTGATTAGGACTTTGTCATGCATAGATAGTTTTATGCACCAAAACCAAGCGTCTAGTACTGGAAAAGGATAAAATATTGACAGATGTGTGTGGCATTATTTTTATGTGTCTTGGCTGATTGAGTCTATTGTAATCAGGAATAGCTGAGAAGCTCTGACACTGGCGTTAGGTCTCCTGCACAAGAGAACAGTTAACAAACTGGAGGATTTTCTCCTCCTGAGGTTTAAACAACTCAACAGGTTGCTATTCTTGAATTCAGGAATGATCACAAAAATTAAGTGGAAAGCAACTATCTCAGAAGGAAAAAGGCTTTCACTTTCCTGAACTCCTTTTTGATCCAGGCATGCATTCAGCTCAGGCTGTAGTATTTGTGCATCACCTGGGGATGCTTTCCACAACCAGAGTGATGAGCCATTTGAAATGTCTGAACTTGGTTATCCAATGTCTCAAGAACCACAAACTATTCACTTTGAAAACTATAATCAGAGTTTATCAGTGAAATGTTCCTTGTTTTCCCCTACCAAAACCACATAATCTACTTTTCTGCACATAGCAGAAGCATGCGGGAATTTTCTCTCAGATGGTTGAATTATTTATTAATAGGTTTACTGTGTGTGGTTAACAGTTTCCTCAAGGATCGCTAGCCTTGGCTCTTTTCTTTTAAACTAATGTTTGTGCATGTTTGTGTGTGTGCTAGTGCCTGTCATGTTCTCTGACTCTACAATGTTTATTATACTTTAGACAAATACCCCAGGGAGATTATGTAAAAAAGCCTGGAGAGGCCGACTCTTTTTATAGCGACATGCCTCCTGGAGTCAGCACAAACTCTGCATCTAGTTCTAAGAAGAGGTCTGCTTTTCTGTCGCATTTTCAGATTTCTACCTGTTCCATCACCCATTATTCCATTAGTCAGAACATTTCATTGTTTTGCAGCAGGTTTGAGTCTTTCTTCTTTCTTTGTGGAATGTTTGAAATAGCATCCTTTGTGCTTTGATTACTGATTTTTCTCAGATGCCCTGAGCTGCTAATTATTACAAATAGGCCAGAATAAACAAGTTTTCCACTGTAAACCAGTTTTTGGTTAATCAAATTTTCATTGTCTCCCTGCTTGAGAATTGTTTTCAAGTAGACTCTAATAATAATTGCTGGTTCAAAAAAAATTAAATAAAACCCCACAATTTTTTAAATCTTGGTCATGTAATCAAAGAAAAGGAACACTGTCTTGCTTCAATAATAGTTATAAACATAAACTGTTCAATATAAATGTTATTTTTATATCTTCGTCAGTGTCATTAATTCATTGAGTTGACCTAGACTTCTGGATAATATTCTTGCTGTCTCACATTAAAGATGGTGGTGCTTGCATTTTATTCCACTTACTAGGCTAGTATACTAAATGGTCGCTAAGTGTTATCTTAGAAAATAATTCTACAAAGAC
Source organism: Haliaeetus albicilla (assembly GCF_947461875.1). Taxonomy (NCBI): domain Eukaryota; kingdom Metazoa; phylum Chordata; class Aves; order Accipitriformes; family Accipitridae; genus Haliaeetus; species Haliaeetus albicilla. The sequence goes on along the minus strand of NC_091484.1, from coordinate 56,712,603 downwards.
TTTCTGTAGTTTTGTGCTTGCTATTATGAGGAACCAAGGAGGGCATTAGATTTTGCCCTTGATGAGATATCACTAATTCTGTTATTGTTCCAGTTACTTAAAAAACCCAACAACATTTTAAAATGGAAAATTCACTGAAAAGCATTGAGAGTCATTTGTAATTGCTAAGGTCATTAGGTCATGATGCTCACCATCCCTCTGCAGTTAGAAATCCTTTAATTATAAAAATCTCCAGCTAGCACTTTAAAACAATTTATGAGAAGCACTATGTCGTAGGAGGAATAGACAATCCTGAACTGCTTCATAAGAAAACTGCAATTCTCAATTCTTATCTTGCTGAGCAGTCTATAACTGTGCAGTTGATGAAGCCATTTTCTTTGTTGTTATTTTGAAGAAAGTAATGAGAAATGTATGGAAGGGATGCATTTGCAGTGACATTCGCTATTTGGCTATAGCAGCTTGATCCTATATGCAACTTCATTCAGTCTGTTCTACTGAATATGTTATTAGAAAAACTGTAGTAGTGATTAAATAGTGATTTCTGATTTTTAAATTCAGCTTTTTAGATGTGTGAGTGGATAAATAATTTTTTTTTTTCAGGGAGCAAGTGTTAATCTTAAATGATGCAGTGTTTGTGTTGGAGAATCTTGTCATTTGGATAAAATTTTGAAAAAAGTTTTGGGAAAGCAAGTTTTCATAGCTTTGTGTAAGCAGGTTCAAGTACCAGTTAAGAAAAATAGTTTCTTTTTAAATGAATGCCATTTAATGCATTTCTTCTTTCATTCAGTATCTGTGTTTCTTTTCATACTTCATTTCTTTCATGTGTCTCTGTTTATTATTCATTCCAAAAAGCTAATGGTTTCTAAGGTCTGTCTGTACTAGAGAGTTTTGTTGTTCCCCACCACCAGTTCAGGTATGTTGTGCCACTGTCAAGTCTGGAAAAGTAAGTCTGACAAATATTTCATTAACATTGTGGTGGAGCTGACATAGTCTTTCCATTTGAATCCCCGGAGTGCTATTTCCTGCCTTCCAAGCTGGTTTTGATTTGCTCTGTGTGCAGATATGGATGGCATCTCTTCATAGATGTCAGAGTGACTGGGCCATTAGCTCCCTGGGCTTCTCCATGCTGGAAAGCACTATGAAGTGTTAGTTGGTATTCAGAGGATGTTCAAGGGTTAAGACAGAACTTTATGATAACTCTTGCTGTTACGAGGTAGCAAACACTAAAACCAGTATATAGCAAGACATTCCTGAACCTGAAAATAGACCTTTAGGAAGAGAAAATTATTAAAAAAACCAGTCAGTGGATCTGTTGGTTCTCAGACATTTTGTGCTGTAATTAAGTTTGAATTAATTAAATCCTGGGCTTATTTCAGTGTGGCTGTGATTAGCCTGGTCTTCTGGAAACTGAAGAGCATCTCTCAGATGCCTGCCCTCCAAGGAAAGCAGAGACTGAAAAATGCAAGAGTATCCAGACTTAGAAACTACAGAAATAGTTCCTTTAAGCAAAACTTCTTTGTAATAAATAAGTCATCTATTCTGACCAGTTTTCAACTTCCTCTTGTGTTCTGTTTTGGATGTAATTGTACATCTCGCGGCAAACAGCTGAGCAGCAGCTCTAGTTCAACAGGAGGGAGCCTGTTGCAAAACCCCATGTGTTGGACATTGCCACACACATCTCTGGCTCTTAGAGGGTATACAAGAGGAAAGAAAAACTTCAGTTTGCACCAAGCACCTAGATAAAAAGACTGTTTTCGGCTTTGAGTTTAGCATTAGGAATATATACTGCAGTGACTGGCTGAGAAAATATAATAAAAATTCAGAATTAGCAAAAATGAGGCAGTTACCTCTCCACTGGAGCTACCAGCTGTGGGTGGGAGGATGCTCATCACAGACTCCTGGGCCCCTGAGACTGGTAGCAGTGGGGTGAGGGAAGCGGTCCAGGCTTTCCTACAGCAGCACAAGGAGGGAGTGGGCAGCCTGCAGGTGGGATGTGCTTAACTGTGAGTTAAAAAAAACCTTGAGATGAGCACAGTTGGAAGAGCATCTTCCAGCTAAGAACTGGGGCAGAGCTGCAAATCCAAAGGAAATCTGGTGTGCACTGGTGTTTGTGCTTTCCACAGCAGACATGCAAGAAAGCAGTGCTGAAGCCTGGCTCTTGAACGTGGGCACACCGAACTGCTGCAGGGACAGCTGTGAAGCATAACTGCAGGGTTTAACCAGAAATCCTGGATGCTCTGCTAGTGCAGACAGACCTTAGGCTGTGTTATGTCACCGGCCTCGGGAATGTGAGTCTCTGAACCACTGAGCTAACATTGATGTGAGATAATACCCTTAAAAATAACCGCATCTGAGCCCTCCTGTTCCAGGTCAAATGGATTATCTCATTCCTGGAGTGAAAGGATCCCAGACACAAAACATATTTCAGACATTTGTGAAAATGGGAGGCCTAGGAGTAATTCTTGGCAAGGTAAGTGTGAACCTCAGTGCTGGCCACAGTGGAAACCAGCCTCTGGGCTATTGCTGCTCTGCTGAAAGTTTAGCTGATCTTAGGACAGCAGCATGGCTCCTTACAATTGTGCTAATTTAACCTGGAATTGGGATTTAGCAGTACCCTACTCAAGTACCTGTTTTGCACAATGCTTTGTCACATAGAAATGATGTTTAATTTCTCCCATTCCTCCAGTGTGAGCTAACATGAAAAAGAAGTCATCTATTCGCTCTTGCCAGCTTCTGTGATTTTATCAGGTGGTGTTTAGTGGTTTTGCTGAAGTGTAGTGATTTTCTCAAATGAAAGCTGAAATTAAGGAGTTTTTTACAGTTGCAGCAAAAAGTAGAGAAGGATCACGTAGGTGTCAAGTTTAGCTGGTCTGAGGTAAATCAAGAGGAGCTGACCTGTGACTTTTAGATGGTTAAAGCTAATGAGGTAATGACTCTTTTGCTGGGGATACAAAAAGAATATACAGTTTGGCATGGGACGCAGGTGAGTTTCAAGTTGTTTTACCGTCTGTATCCTTTGATTTCTTTCAGGTAATATAGGAGGAAACAGAAAGAAAGTCAGAGGCAAAAGATTTAGGCCACGGTCTAATTCAACTGAGTAAGTCTGAACTTATAAAAGCAAAGCCAAAAAGTACGGTTTTCATATTTGTGTTTTGTAGATGGAGATTAAGAGTACTGAAAAGTAGACAGCTGCATTTTTTTTTCTGTGGCCCATTCTGATTGCTGACTGATAATCTGGTAAATGGTTTGGCTAATGTATTTCAACCTCTTTTTATGTATTCTTTAAAAATTAACTATCAATTTTCTTTTTTATGTAGGCTTCCTCACAGTCGTTCCCATAGCAATTCCCAATGATGGTGGCAGCCTGCACCATCACTGCAGGCTTTTGTCTACAGTAAACTGCCATTGCTGAGTGTATCCTGGTTCAATACTGAATTTCTGATAACCTGTTTCCTACCCTTGTCTTCACCTTGGGTTGGGCCATTGCAGAGTTAGAGATTTTGTATCTCTGCGTACCTGCCTGGAGGTTTTAGGAGAGGTATCTGTCTGCTTTGAGAGTACCCTGAAGTTTATCATTGTAAGCCTGAAACAGCCAGTCTTGAGTAAGCCCTGCAATAAATGGGTAATGAGAGTCCTTACCAAGTGACTGATCCCCAGACCTTTCTAGTATGGCTTAGAGTTGCTTTCTTATTAATTTATTGGTTACATTTACTGAAGAGCCCATGTGTGCAGTGCTCCCCATAGGGAAAGAGCCTTCCTTATGTACTTAAGCCTGCTGGTTCAGGCTGCTTTTGTGAATGAATGGTGAGTGGCTGGAAACATAATCTCTGGGCTTGTCAAGCACTGGCCTGCTCTTACAGCACTTACGCCACACGGGAATGGCCCCTTCTTTGACCATGGTGGCGATGGCAGTGCCCTTTCCCCCTATTATTAGTACAAACTTTGCACCTCTATGAGCAAACGGGCTTGATACCAACCGTGCTGGAAACCAATAATGCTAACTCCTCTCTGGGCCCTGCTTTCTTCGGTTTGGGCATTTTGAGTTTGTTCTGAAACTTTTCTTCCATCTGCAGTGCACTGTCTTGAGGTGAGTAGGCTCGGAAAGGTTCATAGAAAAGGCCCTCTGTTACAAATTACAGAAATAATAGTTTGATGCACATTCCAATTTTAACATTGCATGGTCAAAATGGCAACATGGAAGCAGAAATTTTAGCCCTAGATCCCTTGGAGGAGTTTATCTGCCAAATGCCCTTGAGCTCTTGGGCTTTGTGCTGATAAACTCTTACTGAAATGTTATTTTGCTTGTTTTCTTTTCTCTTTGCATGAGAGAGTTTGATAAAAGCAAAATTAGTCTGACCAAATTGCCAAGAATACAAATGAGATTGCACATTCTTCTTTAGAAACTTGTCCTGTGCTTTCCGTCATTTTCCAATTGTATTTCTTAAAATTTGTTGAAAAAAGAAAAAAAAGTTTAAATTAATGATACCGTTATTCTATCATTCAGCAGAGGTGTACACTGGGGCTGAATTGGTCCATAAAGAATGAAACCAGATCAGCTCTTTTTAGCCTAGAGTGAACGTAACTGCATGGAAAGAGTATTGTTTTCAGTAAATATGCTGGTGGGCGTATTTTTTTCCTCTGTGCTGTTCAGCTGGTATATTATACATTTTCACTGAGAACTTTGGAGCACTAAATAAGTGGGTAGACAGAGAGAGTATGAGTTGGAAATCTTTTTCCCTCTAAATTTCTTTCTCTTTTAAAGGTGCCCCTGAATTTCCACCTAGTTCCCTGCTTTCCTTCTTGCTGCTTATTACAGTCTCTCAACCCAGCAGCGGCCCTGGTGCTAGAGGGAGGAGGCTTGTACTTCCCAAGGGCTGTGCAGCAGCCTGTTAGGGACGAAGCACAGCACGTGTGTTCCTGAGAGAGACCTGCCAGGCAGGAAAATGCTCTTTCTCCTGATGGGGTCTATCCTGGACTGCATGGGACCGCATATCCTGGGTCCATATCCTGGACTTAACCAAGTCTCCTTGGCAAGCCTGTCACCCCTTGGAGAGACAGCTCCCACTGAATGATCCACGTGCTGTGTCGATTTGGTGGGGAGTGGAAATAATTGCCAAGGGTGCACAGTGACTCTGGTCAGAGAGATAACTTCCTTTGTGAGCAGAGAAAATTGACTGAGAATGATCTAACTGTGGCCAGCATTTACTCATTTAGGAAAACAAAAAGCAACACCAGCTGCTTTGAGGATGCCTCAGAATACATGAAAGCTTTTCCCAGGCAGATTTACCTTCTTATCTTCCCTAGGAAATATAGAATAATATTGAAATCTGTTCTGAAACAGTGGACAGCATTTGGAAAATCCACCTTTGTGGCCCCTGGGAGTCCAATAAAGCATACTTGTTGAGATGGAAGAAAAGGGGTAACACTGTTACCTGTTAGTAGTAGAGACAGTGTAGTTAACCGCTAGAAAATTGGGTTCATTGGGTGCTGAATTAAATTTTTTTTTTAAGCAGGTGTGCACTAATACAGTTCCCTACAAAAGTATCTGACATATGCATGTCTGCAGTAGCTGCACGTATTATGCACAATTTTTTTTTTTTGTATACAGCCAAGCACTAGATAGAGATTCATGCCATTAATCATTTAAGCAAAATTTCTGAAGTACTGAGCAAGGTTTGAGCTCTGCAGCCCTCATGAGCAGCACTGACAGGAGGGTTGCAAGCACACTGGGCAGTTCCTGAAAAATCTACTGCTCGTGCCTTTGTGTGACCCCTTGTACCTAACAGATACATGAACAAGGCTTCTGCTAAGGGTATAGTTCTATGGAGACTGCTAAAGCTCTTTTGGGATGTTTTTAATTGTTTCTAGATGTTTTAAAACAAAATTTGTGTTCTTTACTAAAGGCAGATGGTTCAGTTCACATGGAAGGTATGCCAACAAGCCAAATGTTTCTGTGGCTTTTTCAGAAACAGGGTTGATGAAATGGCCTGATAAAACAAGTTTTCTATTAAAATCAGAGTTATACAGGAATGATAATGAGAATTTTCTGAATAAGCTGACACTTTAATTGGGAGCTTGTGTTAAAACAGGTTCCAGGGAACATGTGTTTTGCCAAATAGCAATTCTGACCTTTGTTAATTTGCTCTGCTTTTCCTATAAGCGTTTGTCGTCCTCATTGTTATAACTGATACAAACATCTTTGGCTTAGACTTTCTATTATATATTGTCTTTTTGCAGCAGGGTAACCCATGCATCTGAGCCTGGGCTTTCTCTCGCCCACCAAACCCCGGCCCAAGGCATAAGCCCAGGGGGTTCTGACCACCCCCAAACAGGGAGTCGGGATCACAGGTCAGTCTCACCTGCCCCTGCATTCTGGGCTGCCATTTTATCCTGTGAAAAGTCCCTTCCCTCAGTATACAATAGTTTCACTGTGGCAAAACACCGTGATTGCTTGGAGGTGCTCCTGCTGATGCAGCGCTAGCTAACCTTCCTCCTCGCCAGCCTGAGGAGTACAAGTCCTCTTGAGCCCAGGTCTTTTGCCTTGTTGCATGTTGCGCTACAAGCCAAATCGAGCTGTTGGTCTAGCTGTAGGCTTACGTGTAAGGATACCTGTGTTTTAAAGCGGAATTTCTCAGTGAAAGAAAATGCAGATCCTGGCCATCACTAATGAACATGTGGCCAGGAAGATCAGCCTGAGAGCTTTCTAATGGTATCATGTAGTGGTCTGCAGTAACTCAAGTTTAACCTTTCTGTAACAGATGAATTGAGGTGGTGAACGACGGTCTGTAGTACAACCAGACCCAGGAAACCCTGCAACACGGTTGTGCAACAACTGCATGCTTTGATACCACCTTACACTTTGTTTTCCAATACAGGAAGCCAGATTGGGAGTGTTTCATGGTTACCAAAAGACACTTTCAAATGAAAAAAAGCAAGTCAAAACTACTGCAGCGAGTACAAGAAAATGTGTAGTGCACCTACAATTAAAGCTAAACCAGAAGTTTATTAGTTCCTGATGATGCTGGTGTCAGCCTGTTGCTTCACTTGCAGTTCATCTGTTGCTGCGCTACCACCTTTGATGTTTTCTTTCTCTAAGAGCCCAAGCTGGAAAGCATAAAGCACTCCCGATTCCTGATAAATAAGCGAGCTGAGGAAGCTACTTAGAAGCACTTGTGGCTGAGGGCGAGTACTTTCTGAGAGCTGTGGCTGTGCTTGTGCGGGGCGGGGAGGAGAAGTTCCAGAGCAAAAAAGGAGCAAAAGAAGTCGAAAAAGTGCTGCTGCTTTTGTCGTCAACGTGGTTTGAAATATGGTGGGGGTTGAATGACATGATCTGGCCCAACCTTTACTCATCTGAGCAATCCCTTGTGAGGCCTCTTCCCATGTGTGAGGTCATTGGAGTCACTTATAAACAAGGGTGGCGAGAACTGGCCCAGAAATATTGAAAATAACTTAAAGAGGAATTTTCTTTCCCTTTTTCCTTGGTTACAATTTGTTTCCTATTTCAGAGTGTGCTAGTCTCTATTATATAAAGGTGGTGATCACAAATAATTGTTAAACTGTTGCCATTCTTATACAACAAGAACAGACTTTAAATTGGACCAGGCAGACTCCTGTTTCTACATTGCCCTTTTTTCTTAACATGACAGAGGGGGAGCAATTTGCTAACCTTGTTATTGGGGGCTAAGAGAAACCAGTTACAGAAAAAATTCTTCTTTCCTGGTAATATTACTGTCAGATAATTCAACACTGTTTTTATTTCAGAGTTTTCATGTAGCTAATATGAGTATGCAGCTCAGACTTTTTCCTAAAAAGTGTGGGTTTGGTATCAAGATTCCTTCTGTAAAATGTGAGATAACTCTGCAGCCCACCTCCATTACACCTTCTTGTGGTCCTACCAAATTAAATGATCATCGAAAAATCAGAGAGTTATTTGCACATAAGTGTAAAAAGTGCCACTGTAGTGGCAAACAATTCAAGCCTTTTAACACACTGAGGCTGAAATTCATTCCTGTAGAAAGGGCCAAGCCCAAGTTTCTGTGCTCATTAGACTATTATCTTGCAATTTATTCTAGCTGTGTGAAAACATATGTCTTCAACAAGCAAACTGCAGGATTGGAGCCAAAATGCCCCTTCATCTTTATTCTGAGATCATGAGAGGAGTTCAGACGATAAACTTAATGCTGGCCCTCTGCATGGGAGTGAATTTTACCCTTAAGACATTAAATGAATGATGTATCCCAAAGAGTTTCCAGGTTAATCAAACATATGAGTCTTCTTGTAGGTCAGATTTCTTCATGCAGTTGTACACATTGCCTAGTCCTCACCCAACATCCATACTGATTTATTTGCCATAGTCACTTGCATTTTGGGGATGAAGACATCCTTGCTAAGCTTGTGCTGTGTGTTCTCAGATTTTCTATTCTTGTTCTTCTGCTTTCTCTGTTCCTTCCATTGCTTTCTGCAGGTATTTAAACCCATGGTTCAAAAGAGAATATAATGTAGCTAAGTGGGTAGAAGATGTGAATAAAAACACTGAAGGACCATACTTTAGGTATTTTGTAAATTAATTCTATATAATTTTTAAGAGCTGTTCCAGCATATACAAATATCTTGGGACTCCTACCTTGTATAAATCAATACAAGTTTCTGTAGGTGCAAAGGGCCCCTCTTCTTTTGCTGCATTTTGATGTCTGTTTTTGGCTTCATGTGCAATTTACAATTCTTTTTCTGAATGTTTTAATGAAGCCATTGAAAAGGGTGTGTGTAGTGCATGCATTCCCACCATCATCTATAGCTTGTAGTAGCTTTCTCATCATTTTATGCCAAGTAGTGTTTTATGGGCATGAGACATATTTATCACTAATAAAGTAGTATTAACTTAAATAGAATGTAATTTACTGAAGCAAGTAGTTTCATAACACATTGACTTTACCCACTGTCTTATATAGTGCATACTAAAATTTACATGAAAAAAAAAAAGAAAAAGTAGTGGTATTTTACCCTCAGCATACAATGAAATAATTAATATATTGTAATTGGAAAACTAAATGTATGAGAATATACTCTGTGCTCTATTTATCAAACCACTAATGAATCTGTTACAAGTGAGTGTAGGGTTCAACCGAAATATCACTTGTTTTTGAGAGGGGAAGGTGTGTATTATTTGATATATTCCAAGTTAAAGAGAAGAAGCATGTATGAGGCTGGCCTCCCTGTTGTACACGAATCAGGAGACTGAGAACATTTTAGTAGATTCCTGAAAGACACAATCCCACAGCTGAGAGAAGTTTGCATCAGCTGAAAAAATCAGCTAGCATAGGAGAGAATGGAAGACAATTTATGACAAATAATATAAAACATAAAAGAAATTGATGAAGCTCTAAGTTGACATATCAAAAATGAAGCTGAAACAAGAATTATAGAAACAAAAAGAAAAAGAATACAAAGCAAAATCTTTAGCCAAAACAGTGAAGGATGGTAAGAACGAGTAAATAGAATCTTAACAATAATTTTGCTACATTAGTAGACCTAATAATAGTGCAAAAGGGCAGAAACAGTCACTAAATAAGTCCAGTGTGTATTTGGAAAAAAACATGATGGAGTTGAATCACAAGATGCTAATGAAACATTTCCTTTCTGATAGTAGCACTGGCAGATATTAAATAGCAGAGTGGGAATTTAGTCATTTTTAGAAATAAAAATGCCACAAAGCCTTAAAAGAGCATAAAATCATCACTTTTTTTAAACCATTTGTGTTTGCTTTCAAGAACTCTTAAATCACAGAGCAAGTTTCAGAAAGGTTTTCCAATGAACAAATAGGGCAAATAAGGTAAATTTAAGCCTGCCAGTGCTGATCTCAGTCCTGAACAAGAAGTAAAAATCCCTGACACAAGAATCCAAGGCTTATGGGAGAATGTTGTGATTTTGCCAACCAGTATCAGCCAGGTCTCTGTGTTGGTGCTTGGACATTCAGGCATGGTGTATTGTGAGTCTGGTAGTTTTACCATTGTTGGTTTTAGCATTGGGATACAGGGTCCAGTTCTGGTGTTCACAGTTCAACAAGCATGGTCAAGAACTGGGGAGGTTTAAGCCCTGAGAAACGTTAGAAGGGACTGCAGGGCCTCAAGCTGTTCAGTTTAATGGAGCAGGCAGACTGAGACGGATAATGACCAAAAGTCATTGGAAGGTGAAATTAGGCAAGCTCACACTAGAAATGAGGTGTGTTTTTATTAGCAAACCTTTTCTTAAAAATACCCTCTGGACCTTTGTTGTTCAGGCAAGGCCATCAGTCACTCTCTGTAATCTAACCCCATAGCTGTCTTTCAGGGTGTTTGTATCAGAAGCCCTTTGGTCACAGTAAACAAAGATATTGATGGAATATGATGATAACACTGGTTTAGAATATTTTACTTTAATTGGTTTAGTTAAACAGATTTCAATTCCTGTGTGGATACTCTTAATTTGGTTTTCATCTTTTAATATCAGTATATCTTGATTTAGTAACTAGATTAAATTGATAGGAGCATACCCCGCCCCTGAGGGTTTTCAACTGTTGCACTGAATAAGTCACGTTTCTAATTGTATTTGAGATAAACCAAGATTTTTTTTGCATGTAGATGAGGATTAAGCTGCCCCATGTGAGTTTTAAGTGGTGTATATCAGCAGAGATGAAACATAAATTAAAAATTTTACACCATAGCAGCTTACTAATGACTGTCTGCAGCAGTAGCTTTAGAAATGAGAGAGAAACTAGAATAAATTTAGAAACCTATATGTCCTAATTAATTGAGGTAACCATGGGGAAGTATTCTGCTGGCATATTATGGAAGGCAAAGGATCAGATTTTCTCCTGGGATGAATTGCCATGGGTTTATGAGAGGTTCTCCCCAAAACTCAGGTGCAGTTTTGGTTAATGTCACAGACTGGAAAATGCTGTTCCTAGGAATGGTGTTCCTAGGAACATCACATGGCTGGGTTTTGAACCTGTGAAGTAATTCACGAACAAAACAAACCAAACCTTGTTAGATGAACCAGAAAGGATGAAGTCAGACTGTTCAGCTGATACTAGGAATCATAGCCCAGGATAAGATATTTATGCCAGATAATTAGCTGAGTAGTATTTTTGTTGCTAATCTTTGGTTTGTCTTTTCTTTTGAAGACAGCCTGAAAGTAACACTGCTGTTTTGCGTGTCTCCCTATGGTTTTAGGAATAATGTGTTGATGACTGGTGCTGTTGCAGGTAGAGTGAAGTAAAATTACAAAAAAAGACAAAAATGCTTCCTACAGTTCCTGTGAATGATGCAGATTTTCAGAAAATAGAGATATTGGGTATCACAAAGACTTTCTCCATTAGGTGAAAAAAATCTGTATAAATCAAAATTTCTCTCTGTCACCTGGTGTCCTAGTTATTAATTTTTTTCTAGTCTACAAGTCTAATGGGTATTTCTATATAATTACTTTTTATTAATGATAATAATAATAGTAGCTGGTGTCTCTGGTGCCTGAAAGCTCCCAGCTGTGGGATTCCCTTCAGTAAGAAAATAAGATCTGTAAAGAAAAATCTCATTTTCCTACTCAAAGTATAGGCTAGATTTTAATTTTACATGCCAGGCCATAGCTGTGTAACCCAAGCAATAAACCCGGGCAGGAAACCTTTCCCTGATTTCAGCTTTGCTGCAAGGTGTGCTGTTTTACCAGTGTGATATTACTGCTTATTTTGTTACTGCTAATTACAGTGGCTACCATACAGACTGATCTTACGTAATATGGTTAAGGATTACTCGAAATCCTTACTGAATCTTAAAAGACTCAGGATGGTGGTATCAGAAAATAAACTGTCAGAATCCCCAAATGTGGCATTTCTATAGATAATTATAGACAAAAAAAGACTGGAAGGCACCTACTGAAGCACTGAGCTGCCTACATTTGATTTAATGCAAATATTTACAGTAACTTAGATTCTGTAGGAGTTGTTTAAATAGAAAAATAGTTTACAAAAACCACAGGTTTTATAGAGGGAGACCCAAGACACATACCCAGAAGGAGAATGGCCACCCCATATCCGAAGGGCACTGGCAAGGGGCATGGAAGGCAGGAGACAACAGGCTATAATTTCCCTCCTATTTTTGATGTGCTTTGATGTCCTGGCTGTCTTCTTCCTCGATTTCTTCTCAGCTCTTCCTCAGCTGATCATTAGCTAGAGTTGGCTCTGCTGCTTTGCCAGGTCCATTGCCTTCTCTGTGAGCATCCAGCTGAGGCCAGAGCTGTGACCAGCCACTAGCTCCCTGCTCTTGCTGAGGCAGCTTTAGGTCGTGTTTAAAGAAAAAAAAAGTTTTCTCCATTACAACCAAAGCAAAATATTGGCCTTGTTGGCAGACAATGAAAAAAATGTCTATTGATGTCAGTAGGATCAGGATTTCATTTCAAGAGTTAGGGAGAAGAATTCATTAAAGCGTGTGAATGCCTGCTTCTGGGCCATTACTGTTCTTAAAGCGGACGGCTCAAACCACAGCCTTAGCCTCTTCTGCAGCCCCCCGCGAGCTGAGCCTCCCCTCTGCTGCTGCACTTTCTGAGGGAACTTGAGCACATTTGTGGTTTTTAAAAGGAATTGCATTTAAAATGTTAAAATGTTTAGCCACATCAGTGTTTTTAGAAGATCCCAATTTCCTAATGTAGGATAATTTAGGCTGATGATGTCCTACAAAGAGCTGAACCCACAGCAGCAAAGGTCAGGCTAGGCTGACAGTATCTGCCTTTGGGCTTGAAATACTTTCACCGGGTTGAATGTTAATTGGATTTCATTAAATTATTTTAGTCTGCGAAACAGAATCAAGCACAGCTTGTGAACAGTTCAGATCTGTCAGGGCCACCTGCCTTGAGTTCAGCTAAAATGACACGCAAGACGAAGTCACAAGACGTTTAGTTGTGTGACCGGGCGACACATTTCACACCATCTCTTGTGGGCCGACACTCTCCCTGTTGAGGTGATGAGAAGGCAGAGCAGGCAGGCGCCTGGCTGCAGGAGAGCGCATGCAGATGTCCTCCCGCTGCCACAGTGTTTTGTTGTGAATCACAGCATGGTCTCCCTACACTCTTAGTTTCAGCTTCCAGGACAGAAAGACAGGTGCAAAATGGCCAGTACCTCTTGCTTTCTGGTCAGAAATTAGAATTCTTGCGGTGCCTTGAGGTGCATGGCTTCATTTGGGATTGGCACTAAAACCTCTGAATCTCTGTCATGGCGTGTACAGGGCAGAATGCAGTGCTAGGTTCTTCTATAAATTTCAGCTGGAAGCAACATTTGGCATGAAAGCTAATGGATTTGTTAGCAGGCTAACTAAAACCCCAGTGAAAGCTAAATGGATCCCACCCTTGACCAAAACTGCAAAGTTTTGCCTACCTTTAACCCCAGCATTACCTTGCAAGTGTCCCTGAATGCTGTCTTTCTTCCATCCTGTAAATGAGAAACGTCATGTCTGGCTCTTTCTCATTTAAAGTATATGTAAATCTGGGATACACAGCACACACAATTGCAGGGCATAACCTGAAAGGTGGTAAAAAACACCTCAAACAACTACGCTTATCACACAAGACGCATTGTAAGATGTGTGAGCATACGGTTAGTAGTGATATGTTTTCACAGTCACAGTAGATGGCACTAAAGATCACAAAAACCAGCCTGTAACTGTAGCAAAAATAAGTGGGGAGGCCCTGTGAGGGGAGGGCAAGGTCATTTCTGTAAGTGTGCAACTGCATCCTCGATGTATCGATGTGGATTTGCAAATGCAGGTGAGCAGCGATGTGCACATCAGTTAGGGGTGCAAACTGTAGTTGAGCAGGTAACGCAAAGGGGGGTTGAGAAGAAGGAAATGTAGGCAGCTACCCTGGAGGTCTGGGCTTCAAAATCGTTTGAAAAGGCAGCATCGTGTTTCAGTTATGATGCAAAGCTGCCTGGCTAAAGGCTCAGTTAGGGATCCTGGTCAGAGGACATGCTGTGCAGGGAAAACGTTCAAGATGCCCCATCCTTGGGGGGTTACTGCTCCTTCCAGGATCACCTGCTCAGGCTGATGGACAGGTGGATTGGCCATGGCTTTCCCTCTCACCATGGCCTGCTCTTACAGTGCCTAAAATAACCCGTGGGAAGAGCCTGTGGTGTGCAGGAGGTGATGTTGGCCCCTGGTTGTAGCACAAGGGATGGGAGGTGCCTTTGTTCTGCGTGCCACCTCCTGGCTGTGGTACCTATATAAACAGCTTTCTGCTAGGGCTTGCCAAGTCTGATCTAACATCCCCAGTTTCTTGCTTCTAATCTCTAGGTGCATTGTTATAAATTTAAACATGAGCATTTTAAATTCTCCTGCAGCTGTGGGGCAAAATTCATGAATAATTGGATTACTAATAATAGTAAAATCTGCTCTCCTTATCTTCCCTCCTTTCTCTTCTCCTTATTTTTTTTTCATTCTAGATCCACTAATACTTTATTAGTGATCCTTATCAGTCCAAGTGTGGGCAGAGGTGAGAGGACTTGTATGGGTAGTGAACAGCAGGGCACTGTTGAGAACCTTTCCCTGGATTTTTTTTTTTTTTAAATAACCTGTTTTCTTGCAAGTGCAGTTTGGTGCCCAGATCTGTGATGCTGGACATAGGAAAAGCTTGTTTTATAGTGCAGGAGCTGTTTGAAATTTTCTTCCTGAAAACATTCACGTATGTCCAGTTCATCTTAATGGGTGATCAAAGTGCATGTGCTGAAGATGTGCTCTTCCACGTTTGGATAATTGTACCAGCCTAAATCTTTTAGGTGCTGAACTTAGAGGCTACCGCATGAGGCGTTAAGGCATCATAAGCCAGATTGGAGAGCTCTCACCATATAATTTCCATTGACACCTTGTTGCTCGTGGCTACCATCAATCATTGTTTGTATGGGAGATGAGTGTGCTGCTGTAGGGAGCTACAGACACAAGAAAATGATACACTAGTCCAAAATAAAAGAATAATTATTTAAAGGTAAATTAATTTCATTTAGTAATAGAGATACGAAACAATTCCAGACGCCAAAGAGTCCCTGCCTTGTCTGTAATCCTCTCTAGATGAAATGACATGATCCTGCAAATCCTGGAGCCAGGGATGTGGGGCTGTCTGCCGGGGTGGCTCCTGTGGCTCCTTGGTATCAGTGACGGTGCTCATCACTGGGGTCTACAGCTGCACAACACGCAGCCTGCTGCTGCATTTGAGGGCCTTGGAAGACCTGTCTGTAGAAACCGAGGGAAACCTTCCATCTTCAGCGATGCGTTAAGCTCAGAAGATAGTAGGGCAGCAGTGCTCAGGGAGGGTCTGGGTGGTGTGCCTGCACTAGTGGGAGGCCTCCTTTGAAAAATGCCCTTAGTCTGCAAAACAGAACAAGAAGGCCAGGGTAGCTCAATTTTTCTACTTTGAGGCTTTTTTCCCCTTTTATTCTGCCCAGATTTAGAGCCTGATAGGAACCTCTCAAGTGGGAAAAGTGCAGAATCTCAAAACAGAAGCGTAAGAGTTTTTCTTGGGTATAAAATTTCAGTCAATAATGTGCTGCTGCCTTATTGACATGAAAAGAATGCCTTTCATGTGATACAAACATTTACTTGCTCCTGCTTACTCTACTCACCTTGTACAGAAATGCTGATTGCCATTGACTAATCAGTCCATTTTTGTATATTCTCATCAGACTCTTTCTTTGGCTGGAACAATATGCACTGTATGATGCTTGCATGTCTAATAATTTGTTATTAGCACTTTGTATATGCCTTTGTTACTTCACAACTAACAGTTTGGCCTCCAAATGCATGCATTTGTGTAAATTAATGTGTTATAAAAGAATAGATTTATTTGCTATGTTTGCAGCAATATAGGAGATGTGTAAGATATGCATAAAGACACTGATAAATGCCATTTAGTCACTGGCAGAAGACATTGTTCAGCTTGTATTTATACCATCACTGTTTCTGTTTAGGCTTCATATTGCTATGTCTATCTTTTAGATCTGTATTTATTCAATTGCAGATTTGGTTGTTAATTTTATAATGATTAATTACAGTACCATATAAAACAGTTTAAGAAATAATTTTTGTTATGCATTACAATTCTAATAAGAAGTAGGAAATTTTCTTTTTTTTCTTCCAGTGTTCCTGAAAGCTATAAATACCTTTATTCGTATCATGAAATTATTAGACTACTGATCAAACAACTTTATCCCCCCCCGATACTGAGCTAATAATAAACTATATACTTGGTTCTGAACCAAGCTTCAGAGTAATGGCAGTTGCTGTTGCAGTGCTAGGACCTGAAAACATCACATTTATTTTGTGTGTTTCAACATCTCAGGACACTGTCTCCTGCAAAGTCTCCATCTTCGTCCACTGGATCTATTGCTTCCAGCAGAAAATACCCTTACCCGATGCCACCGCTTCCTGACGAGGAGAAAAAAGCCAACAGGCAAAGTGCCAGGGTATGTGTCCCTCTTCTCTGTGCGTTTCATCAGTGACTCGATTTACTGGTAGTTTTTTGAAAGGAGAGCGTGGCAGATCAGCATCTTTGACTAACAGCGGGAGCAGCAGTGGCGTTTCCTTCACGCCCTTAACTCCAGAAGCTGCCGAAGGCCGAGCCTCTGGCAGCGATTAGGGCAGCCTCGGTGGCCATGTTTACAGATATCCGTTCAGGTTGCTCTTAAACCTGCCCCAAAGCCCAGATTTCACTGGTTGTCTTACTTCAAGCTGGGAGCGTGCCTGAGGCAGCCTTCGGGCTGCGGAGGACGGGCAGCCCTGGAGCAGGCGGTGCGTCTGGCTCTCCTCCCTTACCCCTTGCAGGGGGCTGACACTGCCAGCAACTCTGATTCAGGCTGGGGGACAGCTGCTTTCCAGCTTTATGGAAGGGTAACTATATTGCAGTTAAGGAGAAGGTGGAGGGCTTGTATCAAGCCCTTGCAGACCTGGAGGGACTTTGCTGCCACGTGCCCTGAGCCCACCTTGGCCCCCCCAGGGTGGGCAGGAACCACTGGAACGTGCTGTAGATGGTGATGCTGCTCTGCGGGCAGAGATTTCCAGCTGCTGCCAAAAGGCAACGCTAGCTGTTGCTCCCTTTGTATCAATTCAGACATAGCAGATACTTGAATAAGCAAAAAAACTCTGAAATGTGCTTGGAGTTTTACTTGTGGTAGCTTTAGTTCGTGTTCCTGACGCAGATGAGATTCCCATCTCTGCTCTCTGTCCTTTTTTTCCAAGAAAAAGAAGGAGTGGAGTGCTGCTGAGACGACCTGCATGCTGCTACCCTCACGTCCTGCTTGGGGCAGAAAGCCTTGTGAGGGGCAGCACAGGGTGTCCCACGTGCATATGGAGCAGAGCAGCTTGGGGGAAGGGCTGCACTGATGTTTCTCAGCCCTGGAGCTGCCTCGGCACTAGCTCAAACCCATGGCAGAAATACATGCTGCTCTGAGCAGAGTTAGGCACAAGAGAGTGGGAAATTACGCTAACGTTAGTGGAGCTATAAGGTAAAAGCTGTCTGACACAAAGTTGATGCTACACTGACATTTTTCCTTCAAACTCTCCACGCTTCCAGCTGTGGACATTTACTATGCCAACTGCAGGTCATGCTGAAATGCTTGAGACTGCTGACTTTGTGGTCTGAACAGATACCCACCAGAGGCTGGGAGGAGACCAAGAGCATAGCCTTGGTGACTCGAGTGATGTAGATGCAGTTCCCCAAACAAGCTCGTCACACTGTTTGGGTAACAGCCTGTTCTATCTTGGTGTTCAGTGTGTGTTTGTGTTCCTTTTCCCCTTCTCCAGCTATGGGAGACGTCCATTTAGCTGCACTGTTTTCCTGGGGTGACATCAGAACTGTTTACTTCGAATTTTATAGAAACTCAGCGTCACTGAGTCATTGCACATTCATCTGCTCTTCAGACAATTTGAAAGCTCAACAGAGATGCCCATGATCACAGTGAGAACCTCCTTTCACCTGGAAGGGAAAAAAGCAGTGGTTTTTTTCTTTCTTTTTTGTTGACTAGTATTTTATGGATTTGATGAACAACCGAAATCATAACAATTAACAGGGGATAATTAGCCCAGATGTGACAAGGCTATTCCGCATGATGACAGATAAACTTACCTAGAATCCCAACTGCAGTCCATTTGCCAGTCCCGCATAAAAAAGGTTTTTCTCTGGTTTAATGCAGTCCTGAGTCAGACCAGAGTGGAACTGGGAACACGCCTCCTGGAGAGCCCAGCCGATGTAAACTTGTACGCTGTATGCATGAACCTTGTGTTCTTTACTTTCCACATGTAAGGGATAAACGACATACTGTAGTAGAAATTAGCATGCAGGAGTAAGAAATATAGGATTTTTTTGTGACAGGATTTCAAGCTTTGAAAGGCAACTATTTGACACAAATGTCAAACAAACAAGGATTATATCTTTTTTTTTTACCTTATGTGTTTATAATCTCAGTATACAGATTGTATATATGTAAACATTTGATAATGTCAAAAATAGCTGTTATACATAAGTGTATTTTGCCAAATGCCGAAAGAAACAGTCATGACTAACATCATCACACTTCAAATTTTCTAATATTACGAGCAGACAACTTTGGAAATACAGAAAGTACAGTACTGTAAAACCGTGTCTCTTGGAAACTGGTGTTTGACCAAAATCTGTACTATCTTTTCAGTATCTTATACTGTCTTGACAATCTCAGTTGTATGGTAGACTGCAGAAACAAGTACAGCAGCACTTTGTCTTAAATCATTGTAAGAGGAACCAGCCAGAATACGCTGTTCAGTGAGATGACCAGTGTATCCTCTCACAGCCGTAATCAGGAATGATTTGGCAGACAACAGAGTCTTTGAGTAATACGCAGTTCAAACTTACTGGACATTTGGGAATACTTGTAAGTAGTAGTCCATTCAGGATGTGGTGATGTGAAGTCCTCCTGGTGAGAGTTGCTGTGTATTTTTGATAGAGCATTTCAGACACTGTTTTAGATGGCAAGGTGTAGCTTATGAGAAGCATAACGATTTCACTGCACTAGATAATAACATTGCTGGGCAAGTGGCCAGTTTCATTGCTGTCTTTTAATTTCTGTTACTGGAATCACCTTTACTGTGCGCTTGAACGCTATGCTTGCTGCCCCTGAAGGCCCCTTGACAATTTTTTGAGGCATTAAACTGAGTACAACTGAGTTTAGCCTAAAAAAGCAGGGTGTGGGGGAACAAATCTTTTACCATGGAGATGTTAATCTTGTGTATAAGTGGATGGTTAGTTCTCTAACACATGAGACTTCTAAAGGTTGTTGTAAAACAAATGTCTTTTGATTAGGAATTTTCAGTCAGTAAGAAACTGGACCATATTAAATCAGTTTATAATTCTCCAGCTTTCCAAAATTGACTAATTCTTAGCTTCAGGTGGTACAATTGCAGAATAAAACACCTGATTCTGTGTGGTGCAGTTGAATACCTTGCCCAACAGCTGTATGATCAATTAGATACTATTGTAATGGGAGCATCTACGGTGTTTCTGAATCTTCTACCTCTTTCATGCGTTTCCTTTAATAAGTGAACCCAACACTTGCAGCCTTTTAATATATTTTTTTAACTTTTAAGTCTCTCGATAAAGTCAGATATATGTAAGATTAAATTAAGAAATGTTTAAAGATGTCAGCAACTGTAAAGTATGCAAGATTTTTAGAAGCACTATATTTTATGATTAGGCTGTATGTTGGATTATGACAAAATACTGGCCTTGGTGTTCAAATGATTTTCCTTCACAGTCGACAGGTTCTGGTAAGTATTTTGGAAAAAGACAAATATGAGTGAGCACTAGTGCATGTAGACAGACCATCTGGAAGGAGCCAGTCACTTGTAAGTGCTTTAGGAAAAGATTCTGCACTTTTGTGAGGAGTTAATGTCCATCAGCACTGAAGAATATTTTTTGCAAAGATTTACTTTGAGTGTAGGTAACTGGATGAAAGATAGTGGGCAGCGTGTAGCTCATGAAATTAGGGTCTGAGCCATAATCACTTGAAATCAGTATGTCTTCTATTGATTTCACTGGACTTTGAGCAGGACCCTCAAGGAGTTCAACCACATTAGGACATTATGCTAACCTGATAGCCGCTGTGTTACTCTGTCGCCTGGAAG
This sequence comes from Haliaeetus albicilla, assembly GCF_947461875.1. Classification (NCBI taxonomy): domain Eukaryota; kingdom Metazoa; phylum Chordata; class Aves; order Accipitriformes; family Accipitridae; genus Haliaeetus; species Haliaeetus albicilla. Next base: position 56,692,444 of record NC_091484.1, on the reverse strand, counting down.
CTGTTTTTCTCTCCCATACTAGTACCTTGTCTTTAGTAACTAACTGACCTGTTCATCATGTGCCTTTTATGGTATTTTGTTTGGATACAAACTGGCATGTAATTCTGAATAATCCTATTAGATTTCTGTGCATATTTTATGTTTACCACTGTTTACTCTTCCCTTTCCATTTGCCTTATCAAGAAGCAGCAAGATTTGGCACACAGAACTGCATATAACATACTGGCTCTTTGTGTAATGTTCATAGCTTTTTGTTTTGCTAACAAATGGCTCTCCTGATGAATTTTCAATGTAGTATGTACTTTGAGCTTCTCTCTTGTTTTGGTATAATTCATTTGTAGCATATGATGATACAGTTATGTGTGTAGTCTAACAGTCACTTTCATGTTTGGAGATATGTAGTGACTGGAAGTCTAGTTATGAGCACTAAGTTTAAGTTAAATAAATATTGACTTCCACTTTGATGCCTAGAGTGAGAACATCACAGGACTTGGGTCTTTGCAAGATTCTTCTGCAGGGAACTTTGCATTGGGTTGGTAACTTGGAGACCTTGTCGTTGCACAAAACCTGAACTGGCAGGGCTGTGTGAGCCTCCAAAGCCAATGCAGGTCAAAGAGAGAAGTTGTTTTTCTCACATTCTGTGGGTTCCTACTTTTAAAACGTAGTGTGTTGGAAAGCTGCCAGATTAATAACCTTGAAGATTGCAAACATTTTTATCCACTGCAGTTAGTTACACTGGCAATAGCAATATAAATTGCCGCATAATACCTCATCCAGTCTAAAATAAGTACTTGTATTGTCAGTAAGATAGCTCAGTCATTTTGACTCATTGAGACTCATGCTTTTGTTTTTCTTTTTACTTTAATAAATGAACTAGTTATTTCTAGCTATGCTGTAGATGCCTATTGAAGTGGGGAGGTTATCAGTTCTTCTCAAATAGAAGTAATTGTCCATATGAGCATAGGACCGCAGGATGAGCTATACTTAAGTTAGTGTTATGTATTTCAACGTGGGAGAAGAATCTTGTATGATTTAAAATAAAATTAATATGACTAACTGATGGAGACTGGAAAATAGAGATCGTATCCAAATAATAACGCTGCACAACGATGCCACAGTTTAACAAGTAAAAATTTACTTGCTAATTCTGGATTTGTTGAGTTACGAACTTCAGTAATCCATACTATAGACTTTTGGTGAATATACTCAGGCAATATACCAGAAATGGTTGTGATTGATAATTTACATACAGTTTTGTTATATTTAAATCAGAGTTTTAAAGAGGTTGTTAATTTTTATACAGCCTATCTTTGCTTCAGTTGTGAACTTAAGTCACTAATTGCCAGTTACCCATTTGAAGTGTGACTTGACTTTGAAGATAGCTACTTCCAAATGGTTTAAGAGTTCCTCATTTATGAGATGTTGAACCTGCTAAGCTGATGCACTTATTAGGTAATTTTGATTGTGCTAATGAACAAACGGACCTTTGAGCTATAGCCTGAATTAAAATAAAAAAGAAATTGTGTCAGTAGCTAGTGTACTGAAGTCCTCTTACCTGAATCCCTGTTCCTGGTTTTAAATGAACTGAGTGGTCTTGTCAACACCAATGTGACAATCATTTTCAAAACCAGAGCTAAGGATAGGTACATACACTGTTACAGGCATGCATGTACTACAAATTCTGACCAAATTTGCAGTCATTTCGTTAATGAATCCATTAATGAACAGGATAGGGTGTAATGTGAAAGAATGATGAGACTCCATAATCCTACAGGATAACAAGCTGGCTCTTAGGACTTGCCCTGTCATTGAATCCCACACCGAGCCGTCGTAAGCAAAATTATCACACTCCAGTGTAAAACTCGGCAAGCTCCTGTTCTCTTCTCTTCCATCCCCTTTCTGCTCCTACTGAAAAGCATTTCTGTGAATGATAATTACATCTAGTAAGAACCTCTTGTGTTAGTTGGCTAAGATCAAAAAGCTGCTAAGTTTGTCACCTTTCCACACAGTGGCCTGGATAAGGTCTTTCCAGTGCTGTTAACACATATTTTGCTCTTGCTACAGTGTAGGTGATGGAGCCTCATGTCTCATGTGTGATTTGCACTGGTAAAACCATTTGGCGGCTCAGTCATCCTGTGTCTTTCTCACCCTCTCGCATTGTTGAAGGCCAAGTCAGTGAACCTAAAAGTTGTGCTGTGTCCTATTTCTCTTGCTGCAAGTCTGAAGATCATCCATTTCTTTCTCTAAGTTATCTGAGTATCTGTCTGTATCATTAGCAGACTGTTTGGGCCACTGTTATCAACCACAGTGTGAGGTTATTTACCTCATTTTTAAAGAGCCTGAGCATTCTGGTCTTCTCTGAAGCCAGTTTTTTGTCCAGAATGGATTATCCATCAGACAGCTGAGCTGATGACCCACTATTTGCATGGCTTCCAAACCATATGAGACATCAGCAATATGGGATTTAACTTTGATCAGATTTCCTGAAGACAGATAGATAGGAATAAACTGCACACATATGTACAGCTTGTCATCCCATGACTGCATGGTGGGGTAATGTTCCTGTGTGCACATAACTATTATTCTAATAGAGCAGGAAAAAAGGAAATGGTGAAACTGAGTGTGTAGGCATAGTTGCAATACAGATAGGACTCTTAAGTGTGATTTCAACAGGAAATTAAGTAATACCTTCTATCATCTACACTAAAAAACTCCTTTGACCTGAGTATTTTCCAAGTTGGCTTACGAAAATATTTCTGGTGCCTCAAGTATGGATGCTGATGTAAGCTAAAGCTTTGGAAACAGTAGCTCATACACCCAGCAGGTGGTACCTTGGCATTCCACAAGTTTTCTGCAACTATTTGGAAAAGCACTACAACAGTCAACATTAAATTGTTATCTCAGCCAAGTAACAAAAACAAGCAGTAAAAATACGTTCAGAACACAGAAATGTGGTTGTTTGCTCACACTTGAGAAACTTTGTACCTGACTTCAAAATTGGCTCACTTAGCCAGGTCTGGTGGTTTTAGTTCTCTAAAATCCAATCTACACCAGTTTCAAAATCACTTTAGCTAAGCCAGCTTTAAACTGTTTAAAAACTTCTGCTGCGTAGACAGACTGTAATTGCAATATAACTCAGAATGAGATGAGGAAGATGGGGGAAAATAAGCGCAGAGCACTTAAAAAGAAACACATTCTCTAAGGGAGAAGTATAGGTGTCTTTCTTACACTATTTTTAATTACTAGAGCATAAAATGTTAAAGCAACAAGCTAATTTTTTTTTTTAATTCTGTATTCCTCTGAATAAAAAAAAGTTTTGGTTAAAAAAAATCTTAACATGAGGCCTTAAGACCTTATATATTCTAACTTTAGCATGGAGAGTCTATTTTTACAACCACATTAGAAATTCTGTATATAGGCCTGACTGACCTTGTAAGTATAGTGGTGCTAGCAGCTAATCATGCAATATCATAAGGCTCTGTATAACAGTAAATGCTGATTTATTTTGGTTATTGGTACAAGGACTCCTGCTCACTGCCTGTGTAGAGACTCTGCATATTTTATGCTTGGAAATACAGTCCAGAACATACTCAAACTGTGACTATATAACCTGATTTTTCTTTTCTTAAGGGTAAAAATATATTACAATAGGTAATGTTTTATATAGAATACAGTACTTATTTTTATTGTTGCATAAATGCAAAATATTTTTTTCAGAATAGCAAAGCATTACAGAATTTTTAATCCGCTGGAGAAAACACTATTTACAGTATGACCAGTTCTTGCAGCAAAGCTTTTGGGGTGGTATATACCAATTGGCTCTGCCAGCTTCATTTTGCGCTAATGTTTATCTTCAGCATTGCTGTAAAAAAAGGCTATCTATTTTTTCATTCATACTAGCCCTTATTGGTAAAACATTTAGAGAGGCAAGGAGAATCACTTGGAGGGCCTGGGCTAGTATTAGCAAAAACAACCGATCTATACCATATTGTTGTCTTTGCTAGTTAAAATCCTTTAAAGAACATACCTGATGTAATAGGAACTAAGATTTTGACAAACACCAAAATGAAGCATTGCAATTTACAACTTTATAGCTTTGAGTGTGATATCTTTGTCATAAACATTACAGGTATTGGGCTGTTGAAGTGAATGAATCTGGCTTTCATGTAGCTAAACAAAATGTTGCTTTTTATAAAATAAAATCATTGTAATTTGGGGTTCTAAATTCCTGCTCACTTTTAATAACAGCATCACAGTATCCACTTCTATCAGAGTATTTAATACAAATGCCTGTGGTTTTCAATGTTACTAACATATTGTAACATCAGTAAAGTGACTTTCAATGACAAAGACTGTTGTATTTTGTTCTCAGAAGTCCTTCTGTTTAGCGCTTCCTGTTTCATAGGTCTTTGTAAAAATAAAATGCTGCACACAAGGGAAAAAATGCTAATGGCTAATAATAGAATACAGATACTATTTTTAATAGAATACAGATGTTATTTTTCAATATATTTTCAATACTGTTCTCAAGGCAAATCTAAAATTACTGTTCCTTAGGTTTGCATGTCTGAGGGAAACCTAGAAAAATTGTATATTCTAAGCTATGCCCAATTGTTTGCACAAAGGTCAAGAACAATCACCCCACTTAGTATCATATAAGCATCATTCCCAGTATGCCTTTTGGGAAAGAGAAACGCTTAATTCCAAGTTATAGATAACTGTGTTTCTCTAAAGCAGGTAACTTACATATTCAGATTGCTTACTGAATCTAGTCTTAATGGGGAAGCAACTTTAGCATAGGTTTCAGGTTCTACATTAGTTTCAGGTGGTTCTTTTTAGTTAGATGACAGCAAATTCTGTAGGTACTCCTTAGCAAGTTTCTTAGTTTATATCTAAACACAAAAGATGATTTATCCTATTAGTCCCTGTGAGTACCATGGATTTTTGAAAAGCTTACAGAGAACAAAAATCAATTCTTTCTTGGGTAAGTGAGAATTTGTTCCTAGTTTTGGAGCAATTAGTTTGACAGTTTTTTCTGTTTTGTGTTTAAAAGATCCATGAAAAAAACCGTATTGGTTCACACTGTTGTTCTTGCAGCATTTCACTGCCCAGTACCTGGCTGATGCCAAAATAGTAATTCAGCCTGGGGAAATAAACCGAGAAAGACTTCAGTCTTTCTGAGTGTTTGTTATTGGTCCCCTTCTTCCACTGCTCCAGACACCTGTTATGTCTCTCATTAAAAAAAGTACCTCCCCAACCCTCCCAAGTATGCAAAATAAACTAAACACGTTTTTTCAAGCCAAGCTTTTCTTTATAGGCACAATTTTACTCCCACATATTATTTCATCAATAATTCTCATGATTTATTTTATAACTTCATACCTGTACAGGAGTTTGGAACTTCCTCAGGGTGTCAGATCATTTAATAAGTTCTGCTTATCTACAAGAATGTTACATTCATTATTGCCTGACGTTTTCTTTCATTAGCAGTTTCAGGCCTGTGGTGGGTGGAAAATTGGAAGAGGAAAAGCAAAAAAAAAAATTGCACACCAAGGCAAAACAGCTTAATAAATGAAGGAAAAAAAAGCAGGGGGGGAAAGCCATGCAAAGGCAATCACTCACCACCTCCCACCAGCAGACTAATGCCCAACCAGTCCCCAAGCAACAGCTACTTTGCAGAGACTTACCCACCCCTACCCCAGGTTTATTGCTGAGCATGACATTATGTGGCATGGAATATCCTTTGGTCCATTCGGGTCACCTGTCCCCACCATGTCCACTCCCAGCCTCTTGCCCACCCTCAGCCTACTCACTGTGGTCACAGAGTGAGAAACAGACTGCTCAGCAACAGCTAAAACACTGCTGTGTTATCAATGCTATTACTTTAGTCACAAATCTAAAACACAGCAGCCTGTGGGCTGCTATAAAGAAAATTAATTCCATCCCAGCCAAACCCAGTACAAGACCAGAAACACAATTTAGCAAAAGTGTAAGAGAAAAGTTGTGTGGGTAATGAGCATTTTGGTAAAGATGTCTCATCATTTTTAGGGTAAAATTAACAGTGTAAGGATGAATACTGTAGTCTAATCAAGACCCTACAGGTAGAACAGCCTTTGCTTCATACTCTTACTAACCTCGTCAGCTGTCAAAGTTTTGAACTGCAGCAGAACTGATGTTGGCTACTTCACTCAGACAAACCTTTAACAGACTTTGGTCATTATGTTAGATATGTTTTCTGTAGCACTCCATGTCCATTTCCCAACTTCATGTGCAACAGGACAATGCACAATTATCAGAATGTGGAAGTATAATCATGTCTATACCTTTAAAATTAATTTTTAAGGAAAGAAAGAGAACTAGCTTCTGAAATGAAACTAAAAGTGATATCCAAGGGATTCTGAATTAAGTAGTAAGTACTAGTTGCTTCTTTAGGTGAGACCAGCCAGCTCTGAATTTATAGCCCAGAAACGACAGACCTGGATTTTACAGTACTCTTGGCAAGCTAGGGTATAAAACACTACCTTCAAGCAAGATACCTGCTCTGAGGATTATTTCTGTTATTTGTCCAGTGACATATATGCGTATGTATCTCTATATATAGACGCATGCACAGTTTTGCTTTCATTCCTTAGTGCAAAGGCTGCTCCCCAAAAGTGCTCTAAACCACTAATATAAGAAATATACTCCTTTTAACGTTCTTCTGGCATTCTTTGCCTTTACCAGGCTAGCAAAAAAACATCTATTACTCCTCTGTGGTAGGCAGAAGGCAGAAATTAACAAAAGTTTCATTAACTTACTTCATTGGAAAAAAGCTTGAGCTACCTTCATACAGTTGTGCTGCTCTCTCTTCCCACACAATGTCAATCTTCCCCTCAAAAAAGAAAAAAAATCAACCAAAAAACCCCACCAAACAAAAAAAACCCCATTTTTTTCCCTGAAAAACCTCAGGCAAAAAAAGTCTTGCCTTTCTGTATCTGCTTTCATGTAAATTCTACAGCATTGGTAATCACTGCTGTGATCGGAAATAGTAATCTGGCAAGAACTTTTCGAAGTGTGTGTTAGTTGGCATGTAGAGGCAGGAAGGCTACCTGTTAGGGTTTAAAGTGGAGGAGACAGAAACATTAATTTACATGTAACTGAAGTCTGGCAGCTTAGAAGTTCATTGTTAAAGGGAAAGTTAATGTATAAAGTGACACAGCATCATTTTTGTATGTTTAAAAATAGTTTATATAGTGACACAAACAGAGCAAGAATCTTGCTGGAACAATAGCCCCCTATACAAGAGCACACTGCTAGAAGAGTTCTGTGCTGTTTTGTCGCATCCCTGCTTATGAGAAGTTCCAACAGGTAGTCTTACACTCAGCACATGGTGTCACCGACTTCATCTTGAAAATAGCTAGCTGCTGAAATAAGCAACTTAAACTTACTGATATTCTAACAGACCAGCATAAAATGATCATTCCAAAAGCTCTTTCACTTCGTACATCTGTCTTACTCCTATCATCTTGTGTCATACACGTGATACTATTTAAGACAGAAAAAGGTAAGTTGCACTCCAGGAACTAGTTTTAGTGAATCACAGGAAAAAAGTAAACACATTACAGAAAAATTTACTATCTGCATAATTTGAGTTATACATAGTGAATTGCAAGTTTATGAAAATAAAAACATCTTTAATCGTCACAGGTTGGAAGTTAAAGACAACAGTACATGAGTAGTTTATATTCATTGTCAAAACTAAAAAAATGCAAGCGTGTAAAGCAATACCCTCATAAAATAGGCAATCTGCAATATTGAGATACACAATCATTGGAAGATTTGGCAAAGCAAAACACAAACTGGAATGTTAATTGTGATCATCCACAGCTTGCTTCCTTTTGATTCAGATGCTCATAACACACTGTATGAACTGAAAAAAGAAAAACCACTTATTAGATGTATGGTAGAGAACAAGTTTTCACTTCCTCCTCCTAAAATACCCATTGTCACTACCCTCTTCTGTAAACAAATTGAGTCCATGAATGACAAAGCTTTGAAACTAAATATGAAAATTAGCTAATAGTTAATTAAAACAAAGCATCTCCTTAACAACAACAACCCCCCCCTCAGGAATACTTGAATCTAGTGTTCTCCTTTTCCTTGCACAGATGCAGTCAGGAAGCCAAGACCTATGGGTCTGACTGCGATTTGTGTCTGTCCCCAGCACACCTCCCCCAGCCTCCCCTGGGAAAAATGCCTACCAAGCCTTAAAACAAAAAATGAAAAAAAGTTACAGAAAGTGATGTTAGCAAGCAACACAGCTTCTTAGATCTTCTTGAACCATGCTGGTAAGAAGTCCAGACAAAAATGCACAACGACATTTTACAGAACTCTATAAAATATGTGAAAATTTTTGAGACAATGCTCGACAAAACCCACAACCTTTGTACTTTCAGGTAACACCACAAGTACAGGGAAGACGGGCACAAACTCACATCATTACTTTTAGTCTTCAGTTTAAAGTTTTTCTTTAGTTTTACCTTGTAATTTTAACCGATTCCTTAAAGTTCACTTACATCATCATACTGGAAGTTCACAAAACCTTGCTGAGATGTATCCCTTCTTCTAAAACATTCTGCAAAAATGCAGTAAAAAAACCAAAACAGAAACCAGGTCAGAAGAATTAATCAATTTTTTTAAAATGCATAGTACTTCAATAAAATTCCCCAAGTCACATGAATGAGGACTCATGAAGAACACTGCAGTTCATTCCAAGACTTAATTTCCTGTACTTAATTTTTGTATTTATTATATACAACCCTTTATGTTCTGTTAATAAATACAGTTTCCCAATTTTGATAACATAACCCTTCTAGTCTCTGGAATAAGCCCTGCATTAGTTTTAAGTCCATTTTTCAATGGGGATTTAAAAATCATAATCTATAATTGTTCCAGTTCTGCCTGTAAACTGTATTGAAAGAAACCTGTTTTATGGTACATAAAAGTTAAAGCTGAACTTGAGATTAGTGAGTAATCAGATTTTATTAAATAAAAATATATTTCGGGGATGGTAGTAATAAGGCTATAATCCAGCATACCAGTGAGAGCTCTCAGTTTCACACAGCAGGCAATGTAATCATCAAATGTAATCTTTCCACGAGTGCTGTATCGCCTTGTGATTGCAGTCACTGCCTGTGGGCTCAGTCTAAATCCTATTTGAAAATAAAAAGTCTATTTTGAAAAGACAGGTAAGTTAACAGAATCCAACACATTTTTAATTGGAAATATCAAGTGTCAGTTACTGCAGGATGATAAATGGTACTGGGAAATGCTGTAAGTCAGCGTCAGAAGCAAGAGCATTTCACAACTTACCCATATTCATCAAGGCTTTCTCTAGTTCTTGACGATCCACTGTACCACTTCTATCATTGTCAAAACTTATGAAATGTTGCTTCCAGCCATTGACCACAGCCCAGAGTTCTTTAAACTCATTAAATCCCAGTGTGCCAGACATATCCCTCTGATTGCAAAGCTAAGAAAAATATTTAACTTAAAAAAAAAAAGCCCTCTTCAATGGAAATTTATTTTTATCATCTGTAGTTAAAAATTCTTTCTTGAAGGTCAGTATTAACAATATTTTTACTATTATTAATTTTTCTAGAAAACTAACTAGAGCATCCCACATCACAGAGGTAATACTACCGACCAAAACCAAAGGTCAGAGAACTTGCTCTCCCCACTTCTCAGTGAAATCTGATAAAACTATTTGCTCTTTGTGAATTTAACTTAGTTCACACACTTCTCTTTTACCTGCCGCAGTTTAACTGTTACCACTAAAATACATATCTGAAATAAAAATAGATGCCAAATGAAACATGAAGTTAGAATAATATCAGCTCTCTCACATTCTAAACAGTTAGTTCAGGTGAGCTAAAAGCCCTTCCAGTTTCATTTCTGCTTTTTTCTTTTTAAAAAGCAAAACATTTGAATGTGACAATTTGACTAGAAAACTCCAAAGATTCCAACCTTGCACTGTATACCTAAGTCTTCCATAGGTCCTACTGCTGAATGCCACATACTGTCCTCAAACTTGATTCATTCAAAGAACAAGATTTAGGGGGACTTAGATTATATTCAGGCTGTGTAGTACAAATGCTTAATTCATTAGGAAGGATTAGAATGTTGTCCTGTTTGAAAAGCACAATGAACGGTTTTCACAAAACTTCTGGGCTGCCAGACCTGACTCTTCACACATTCAGTGGAGAAACAGTCCCCTAGGGTTAGAGGGATACCACTTGTTGTAAGATCAGTCACCGAGAGTCTCATTTATTATTATTATTATTATCATCATCATTATTATCATTATTATTTCATCCTGTAGAATGAACAAGAATGGAATTTTGTAGTTCCTTAATAATACTCGTGAAGTAAGGGCTGAATGGGAATTACAGAGCATTTCCAAAACTTTTGGCACCCTCTCATCTTTGCTTATGTAATGCAAAAATGTTTACATTTCATAGTAAAGGATACATCCAGCATTGAGATCATGAGTCTGCAAGTCTCTAAGTTGAAAGCTGTTTAAATTAGAAAAAGGAAAAATAAATTATATTAAAAGAATGATTTTCAGTCTTGTTTGTCTAAATGTAAAATTTTAAATTGCTTTTTCTTATATACTGATAATATATTATAATTATAAAATATTACATAATTGCTTCCACTGTATATAGCCATAACATATTTTGACCCAAATAAGAGCTTTTAACCATTACTTGTTAGAAAAACCGACAGCAGACAATCTGGAGGCAATTCAAGTTATATTTAAAATTAATTTGCCCTTATCTCAATCTGTAAAGGTTTTGGGTTTCAGTCAAAGTGATCATTTACATTTCACCATAGACACCACTTGAGCAAGCCAGGTTTACTCATACAAGCTCCATTTTGTAAATTGAACACTACATCTCCTGACAGAGGAGTCCTGCCACAGAATTTTTTGGTCAATATCAAAGCTCAATTTAAAAACAAAGCAAAACACCTTTTTAAGAATTGGCTGTCCATTACAAAACAAAGCTCCGAAACACTTCTCCAACTCTGCAGCTCAGCAGTGGGGAACTAAGGAGGCTGAGAAGGGACGGCACACAGAACTGAATACAGAGAATTTACATTGCAAAGTAGTCCACATGGAAAGAAAGCCCATTTACCATGCAAATAAAAAAAAACTCTGCAGAAGGCACAGCTACAAGTGTTTTCTAGAAGATGGCAAAAGAATTAGTGTGCTTTAGGGTTGGAGGTTTTTTTGGTTTATTTAAATCATTAACTTACGTTTATATGCTCCTGCAATCCCTGACTGGGTGAGACATCTCTGTAGTTCATCAGCATCTATTTGTCCATCCTTTCGATAACAGAAGATGTTATCAGCTATTGTTTTAATTTCCTCTCCCAGGCTGGTTATTCCCAGTACCCACTCCCTTTTCAGCGGCATTAAATTAGTTACCCTTTCAAAACACAACTGATTACCTGCCTGCTATATGACAGAAACTGCCTTTTATAACCCGTATCTGTAATGATGTTTCTTTAGCTGATTTTTTGCAATATGCATTAGCTTTCCCATCTACTGATGTACTAAAAAATGAACAGGATTGGCAGGTTTGCTCTAAATGTAACTTCTAAAAAAAAAACCCAAACCCACATCAAATAGTGGTAGCATATACTTGAGAGCAAGCTGCATAAAAACCAAGACGCAAAATTTTGAGCAGAAAGACGGCTTTCCTTAAAGTACTAATTTTAACTTAGTGGGTATTGTAGTCACTTTAGATTATATGTTTATGATCTCACTACTACAGTAGGAAACCTGGAACCCAGATCATACATACCCTCTTCTCAAGACAGCCTTAAGACTTAACAAATCTAAAAAAACCTGTTTTTTTGGGGAGTAGTAAGTTGTTAGCAGAACAAACAAAAGCAGAAAGCAAAGAACCTTGAAAGAAAAACAAAACAAACCCAGAAAAGATACCTATCTGCATGGTCTGGAAAATAACTTGCTTCCAATGCATCCTGCTCAGGGCCAAATAGAGAAAACAACTGCCAATTCATGGAAAGCAATGAGCTGTCAAAAGTGGAGCTGGAATTCTAGGTCACATTCCTCTCACACACCCAACGTGAAGTTTTGTTCACAGAGAGTTTCAGTATAATTTAGCCACATTCAGGGATGGAACATTATATCTGTAGATATAAAAAATGATGTGACTTTTGTAAAGCATTAAATAGTGAGAAGAGTTGTTTTATATTTGAAACAAATTTATTTGCCTCAGCATTCTCCTAATGTTTTTAAATCCAATAAACATTTTTTTTTTCTTCTAAGAACAGAGATATGCTACTAAATGGCACAGCCAGGTATCTTTCAGAAATGGTGTATCATTATTTAGAGGACAAATAGTAGTCCAGACAATAAATGACATTTGACAAGGTCTGAAAAAAAAGAGCAACATTTTGATTCTATGTAAAATTAATCGCAGCTAAACCCAAAATTGCTTCCAATCTACTCCATTGGTCTAACTATACAGATGTATTTAAAACTTTACATTCACAGGAAAATAAAAAAAAAAGATATTGGAAATAGCCATGCATATTAAGCAGCAAATCTCTTCAAAGCCCTTGTGCCTTCTGAAACAAAGGCAGGATCTGCATAACTTTAAAACAGGCAGGAAGACAGAAAAGCATGATTTGTAATCATGTTTAACATTACCAAAAAGATGCTTGGCTTTTTTTTTTTATTTAAGTAGAACTTAAGCAGTTAAACTAGGCAAGGCATAGGGGCTTTGCAAACAGACTGAAAAAAGAAAATTATTAGTTCCTACAAAGGCAGACTTAATTAATTGAATAAAGATTTGAAACAATACTTTTGACTTTCTTCTGTAAACAAAGGAAACTAATTTCTCAAATCTAAGACAAGATCTCTGTTGTAAACTACTTCAAATAAAGCTCACAGATAACATTATAGGCATAAAAACAACACAGAGAGCAGCAAACCATAACCAAAAACTTCACTAATTCTACAGTAAGTACTTATGGAAAACTGTGAGATGTGGGTTTGCAGATTTGCACGGATGGCTGTAAAATTAACTGATAATTTATCTGTTCCATTTCACTGTCTCTTTACAGGGTTTTTACTTCTGCACAGCTACTGGTGTCACTCTTCCAAGGATAACATTTCAAAAGCTACCTAGTTTATTTCAATAACTAATTACTTCTACAAATAGAAAGTATTTAAAAATACTAACTTAAGTACTCTTAAGCTAACTTGTTCGTACCCATTAGCTCACTGGTTCCCCAGCTTTCAGTAACCATGCCTCAGGCGAGAAGCCTGGGGATGGTCTACGCTTTGCTGAGGTCCAGCTCCTGCCACCTCTTCTCCACAGCGCTGCATCCTGTTTGCTGTTACCTCCCTTTCTCTTTACACTAGGAGCTTACTCATTTTTTCCAGTGTCAGTTATTGGCTCCACTGCTGATTCCTGGCACACATCCAGGTGGCACCTGGATACAGAGGCATCTCAGCTGGCAGGCAAATTGTCAGCCCATTCAGCAGAATTTAGCTTGGGCTCCACCTTACCAGAGAGGCCTGCCTCACTACACATAGGTCATTCCAGTGTTCTCCTTTGCTACAAAAACACACTGTCTACCTATTTTCATAAGCAATGTTAAAGAAGTAATATATGGACTGTAAGATGCATTATTAATTCAAAAGAATAACGTAGAGAACAAAAATAACCCAAATTACAGTCTTAAACTGGGAACTTAAACATCAGCTAATATTGCCGAATTCAAACTTTCATGTTGTGGCTATGTCTACCTGTGCATAACAGATCCAGGAGCAGAGTTTTAGACTTGCACACGCCCTAGAAGTGTGCAATAAATAGCTATATATATGGCCCACAAAGACATAACTTCAGCTCAATAAACCTAATGTACTTGCTCCTAAACTTTGTAATATAGTTCAAGAACTACTTATTTCTAGTAACACCCATAATCATATGGAAACAATCTATGACACAAAATTACAAGAAAGAAATTTAAAATGCAGTGCAGAATGACAGGGGGGGAAAAAGAAAGGCCTAAATCAAAGTTGTGAATGCCTTTTCCTCTAAAAGAGTAATCACTCTATCCTACCACCAGACCCAGATACTGGCACAGCTCAAGACTGCTTTTCCATTTGTGAAGTTGTTTTGTTTTAAAAACTTGGAACAATAGTTTTCCCTACTGCAAATATTAGGCATTCCTCTTTCCAAAAGCTAATGTAGAAATTACTCCCCAGGAAAAAAAAAAACCAAGAAATAAATAACATTTTGTAAGTTTACCTGCCCTGCTACTGCAGCAAAATAACCATACAAAGGATCCTGAGCTTGTCCAGGGAACGCTGGCCCTCCTGGAGCTCCTCCATACTTTAGAAATCAAGAAGAGAATTAATTTTAAATTAATGACTCAGGTAATTGTTGAGAAATTGTAGTGTATGTACTTAAGAATCAGCTTCTGTTTTTATAGACACACCATGCAAAAAAGTCAAATCAACCAAAAAAGTATTGCCTGGGAGAAAAAAAAAAAAAGGCACAATCTTGGTAGCAATATAACCTTTTATTATAATTGAAGGAGATCAGTGTAAAACCTTGCATAGGAGCAATCCACTGATCTAGATGCAGTATGGTGTATCTCATCAAGGTTGAATTTTAGAGTCTATTACTAGCAGAAAATGGGGTACTGAAGATCAGACTACTAAGGCACTGCAGATTTTTATTTCCACTTCAAAAAAGTTGAGCAAGACAGATCTCTAGGGAAAATACTTGGAGGAATACGTGTTAAATATGGAAATTCTTAAATAAAACTGATTCTTAAGTGAAAATCATGGAATGACAGAAGTTAATCTTGTTTGACGGAACTGAACCAATCATCTGTGTAACGGAGTCTACACGCATCTTTTGCCGAGACAAGAATATGCCTTTTTGTGGAGACGGCCAGCGTTTCATCAGGAGTACCTTGCTCTTCGAAGCCGCTTCGCTACTTCTCGGCCCCGCGAAGCGAAGGCAGCTTTACACGCGGGATCGGACACAAGCCCTCGCGCGGGGGACGGCGTGGGGAGCCGACTCGGGGAGCGACACCCCCCGAAGTGACTGTGGCCCACCGGCGGCACCTGCCGGGCACGTGCCTCCTCCCTCCTCCCCTCTGCCGCCGGCGGAGCCCCGAGCCGCCCCGGCCCGGCTCCAGCAGCACCTCCCGCGGGGGAGCGGCGGCCAGGAGGCCGGGCGGAGCCCCGCCTAACGCGGCTCAGATCGCTTCCCCGGGCGGGCCGGAGAGCCGACAGCCTCCCCCCGCCCCGGTCGCGGAGAGCCCATGAAGCCGCCCCTGCCTGCGCCGCGGGGACGACAGCCGCGCTCTCCCCCCCCCCGCCCGCTGCCGGGCGCCTCAGGTCCCCGCAGGACGCGGGGAGGGGAAGGAAGGCAAGGCAAGGCAGGGGAGAGGCTGTCCCGCCCCAGGCGCCATCGCCCCCGCCTCAGCCAGGCTGCCCCGCCGCCGTGGCGGCCCCGAGCCCGGGTTCAGCGCGGCCGCGCCCCGCCCGGGCTCAGCCCCCGCCGCCGGGGCTCAGCCCCCGCTCACCCCGCCCTGGTAGAAACCGCCGCCGCCGGGCACCGGCTGCCCGGGAAACGCCATCTTCAGCGGCTACCTGCCCCTGCCAGCCCGGCCTCGCCCGGGCGCAACCACCCAGCCAGGAAGGGGGTGGGTGGGGCGGGACGGGCCGCGGGCTCTGGAAAGGGCCGCGGCTGGCAGCTCTGCCACCCGTGCGCGCAAAGGCGGCTGCCTCCGGTCAGCGGGACAGCCGGGCAGTGCACGACGGTGCCGTCGGGAGCTGAGGGACGAGCCCTTCCAACCCCCCCAGCCCCCCCCCCCCCCCCCCATCGGTGTGGTACAGGCCGCCAGCCCGGAGGCGGCTTTTCCTCCCCACAGCAACTAGGCGGCGCGGCGTTGCTTCGGGGCCCGCCCGCACCGGAGCGGCGGTTCGGCCGCTTGCCGTGCGCTTCCCGTCGCTGCCGGTGTGGTCGGGGCGGCGCGGCCGCCGTCAGGGCGGGACGCGGGCGGGGAGCGCGGCGGGCGCTGGAGGCTGCGGCGTGTCCCTGCCAAGGAGCGGTCGGACGCACGCGGGAGGCGGCGCCCGTGGTGAGCACCGGGCAGCTGGGAAGGAGCCCGCGGCCCTGGGCCGGAAGCCCGGAGGGTGGGTGCTGCTGCGGGCCCGGCCCGCCCCGCCCCGGGGACTGCTGCTCCTCGGGAAGTCGTCGTCTGTGCCCCGCTGTTACCCGCTGAGGCGTTTGGAGAGCGCTGGCAATGTTCGCCGGCGAGTCGCCCCTGTTGGTGCCAGATTGTTGTAAAATCGCCCGTTCGCCGTTGACAAAAAGGCCGCAAAGCACGTAAACTCGGTAGTTTGTGTGTACGTGTCACAGAACGCTTCGTCACGTTAAACGTGTCCTCCTTTTTTGGTACCGTAGCTTTCTCTTGAAAGCCTGAACACGCTGTCCCTGGTCCCGAAGACAGAGATAGGTCAGCTGTACAGTTTTGGGTCTGCACGTCCAAATGCTGGAGCAGGAGGGAGGGGGGCATGCCAGTGTCCCGCTGGAGCGAGGAAGCCCTTCGGTGCTGCGTCCCGCCAGCAGTGCACGGTCTGAGGTCGCTCTGGTTTTGGAGATCAGCTGGAGAAGTCTCAGCGTTGCTTCAACAACCTCCTCCAGGCTGGAGGAACTCACTGGTATAAGCCGTGCTTTAATCCTACTGACTCTTCCTTTGCTTCAGTACCCCAGGAAGCAACAACAGCTGAAATGGCCATAGCTTGGTCTGAGCTGGACTGTTTATTTGCAAAATATTAGAACTTCCTCACGTTGACAGGGATTTAATTAAGTTGCAAGAGGATGAGAAATTATTTGCTAGAGTCTGTATGACTGAAACAAATCTACTGATGGAGACCTTGCAGGGTAAATGGTCTCCTGTCAGAAATCTGAAGGATAACATTTTATTTTCTGTTTGTTAACATAATTTCTGAAGAACTTTGTAAATTTATGTAGGACCTTATTAATTTTAATTGTGCTAATTTATAGTAAACTTTTCATTAAGAGTGAGTCACCCTTTTCAGCTTCTATGTCAACCAGTAAACAGGGCTTTCAGACATCTATATAGCATATATTTTTCTTATTTAAGCACCAATTACACTGATACTGTTAATAGTTGCCAGTAACATGAAAACAAGTACTGTGGTGGTCTGTGAAATTTCGTATTCAATAGGGTTGCCAAAAGAAAGAGACAAATCATTATTTAATACCTTCATCACACAGGATAGCATATACAAAGCCCATCTTTTCAGGGCAGCTGTGAAACAAAGTAGTGAATCTGGCAAGCTTTTCAGCTTAAGAAATGCCTATCTTGCAAGAGTATTTGAATAAGCATCTGTTGATATAAAAATGTGCAGCGGTCAAATAGTTTTATTTACCAGACTTAATCATGTGCAGTGTAGGTTATTGGAGACACCATGCTGAACCTTGTTAGAGTATGTATATTAGTGTCTGGGCAAGAAACCTTC
Source organism: Haliaeetus albicilla (assembly GCF_947461875.1). Classification (NCBI taxonomy): domain Eukaryota; kingdom Metazoa; phylum Chordata; class Aves; order Accipitriformes; family Accipitridae; genus Haliaeetus; species Haliaeetus albicilla. The sequence continues at coordinate 56,674,857 of NC_091484.1, read as the reverse complement.
CTAATTAAAATAGGATCCAGGTACAGTCATAAAAATATTAAAGGCTGAAAGATTGAAAATAAGTGGCAAAGAATATAAGTGATAAGATTTGAAGAGTTATACACTGATAGGCAAAATGTCAAATAGTATATATGTGTTGCTAATAGCTTAATAGAAAGGAATTTGTAACTGCTTTCGTGATAAAAAAACAGATAAGATTCAGACCAGTTGGTAGATAAAATACTAGAACTGTACAGCTGTAGCTGTATAGAAAAGGTAGATGTGTTTCGTAAGTTTGGGAGTTTTTTTGTACTTGAACTCACATGAATACCTCATCATCCTCCATTTGCAGTGCTTCTGCTGAGAGTACTGGTAATGAATACTGCACTCAGTAGTTAATATTTGCAAGATTATTTAAATTCAACCACACATGAGCAAAAGACCTGAGAGACATGTAACAAAGTGATGTATTTTATATGGTTTGTTGGGTAGGCATTTTGTTTGCACTGGTGCATTTGTTTATTCAGTTTTTATCTGAGGAAAAGGAAGGCTGCAAAGGATGGCTGTTCAAGGAGATTAGCATCTGCCTTCTGAAGGGCTACTGAGCTATGGTAGCCTTTTAAGTTACAATAAGATCATTGCATTAGAAATACACCAGTAAGAAATCTATGTAGAATAAATAGCTACGGATTTTGCACATCTCAGAGAATGTAATCCCTCTAGTGGGAAGTCTGAAGTCAAACAGCACAGAATGCTAGTACTGCTGCCTTTTTTTGAGATAATTCAGTATACTTTCCTAAGAAAAGACCCAAGTAAAATAATTTTGTTTAGAAAATGAAAATTATGTGTGCAGTTTACATTCCATAACTTTTGCTGGATTCTCTGTAATAGGATGTTAAGAAAGGATTCAAAATGGAGCTACAGCATTACTGCCTTAAAATCTGATCACAAGTCATGTTCATTTTATATACTATGCTTTGTCACAGTGAACAAAGGCTAGCGTAAACCCACTGCAAGTCACATACTTTCTTCTTGCTCGTCTTCCTTCCCTCTGCCCCACTAAGTCTGGGTACGTTTAACCTGACATGAGCTCGCACATGATGTGGGAATTCAACCACCCTGAACTGAAAGCCTTTAGCTGCAACATGCTGCCAGTTATGTTCCCATCTGGTGTACTGGCTGGGAGCTTGGTGGCGGCGTGCTGAGGCGTCTTGCTTTCCTGGCGAGCTGGGTGTGGAATTTGTCCTTTCCAGAACTGCAATAAAAGAAGCTAGGGAGGAGACAGGGAATTAAAGTGTAAAGTTCGAATTTCGTGAAGTGTTTACTTAAGACATCTGAGGGGATAAAAACTTGAGAATAAGTGTATTACTTAAGGAGGGACAAAAAATAATCTCCTTATACTTTTAATTGCCATAACTTGAGAAGAGGCATAAATTCAAACAGTGGAAAGGTAAATATAGCAGAGACCAGAAGTCTTTAATATAATGCCTCACTCAGTGCCCAGAATGAATGGTACTCCACTGTTATGGTGCTTTTTCTTCTCTTTAACACCACTCTTTCTTTTTCTATGATGTACTGCACATTATTTCTACTCAGTTCTGCAGCCAGTTATTTTGTACAAGGATTTTCTGTAAGAGCCAAGTTTTATGTTGGAATCATCAAATAATGTACTTGCAAGGATAGGGGACAGGGGGAGGGCATATCTGTCACTTTATAGGTAAAGAGAGTATGGAGATTAAAATTTTCTATAAATTTTGATTGTCCAGTTTGAGCTACCTCAATTTTCTGCAACCCTGTATGACTTCCAGACTTACTTTTCCCTCCCTGCTCAAACCTCTTTAACAGATAATTCAGTGGTGACTAACTTCCTTACTCCATACTCTTTCCCTTCTTTGTTTCCTCTGTGTTCAGCATTGTGGGAATTCTTCATCACCCACTGGGCATCAGCAAGAGTATCACTGAAGGTGTAAGACAAGATAACCTTAATTGTGGATGGTGCAGCTAGTGAGGTTTTGATATTGAGGTTTTTGAGGCTAACAATCAGCTTTTATTCAATGCAGTACAATAACACAATTTACCATATCCATTTCATTATAAATATAGCAGTTTGTGCATTCTCCATGCATGAGTTCTTTACAGAACTAAAGCTAAAATGCAGTTTTTCAGTAACAACAGTAATTTCTAAGATCTTGCAGCTTGCAGTTGGATGGTTCCAAGATGGTTTTTAACTAGAGTTATAATTACAGTATAAAGATACCTGAAGATAACAGTGATACATGTCTGCGACTTGGAAAAGACGTTTATAATTCTGCTTACTTTGCATATCACTTTACAACTGGTCTTTATTCCTTTACTGCATACCTTATTTCAAAACCTTCAGTACTGAAAACTTAGATAATTTAAAACACATTGATAAGAGCTAGAGCAAGTCATGCAAGCTCCTTTAATCCTTTGGTTGAATAACATGGGGTCACGATCCAGATCTGCTCTGTTTTCGCCAGACAGAAGCCAGAGTATGAAAACGAACTCTGTGTAAAAGATTGCAGCACAGAACAAGTTCAGTGATAAGGCTTCTGATTCCCTCTGTACCGCACTTTTTGCAATCATGTGTCAGCATATATGTCCTGATATAAATCAGAATATATATTATGCTACTTTACCTTCCAATAGAGTAGGACTCAGCTGTACTGGCTGGAAGATAGGCATTAGCTTGTAAAACTCCCAGATGGAGATGGAAAGTGCTGCGAAGCCTGATTCTTCTGAAGCAGTGTTGTAGGTGTCCAGCTACAAGAGGGTATTCCTAGTTCCACTCCCTATTTTCTGAATGACTTCATTAAAAACCTGTGGCTATCTAATGAAAAAAATGGACAAATAGTCCAGGAGGCCAGGCCTGAAATGCATAATCTGTGGGCTAAAGAAAAAGATTCCTACTTGTTTGTTCTCTTGATTAAATTTTCAGTTGCACAGTGGCTTTGTTTTAATATGTGAGCTGAAGCATGTTGTTTTACAAAATCCCCTTGAGCTAGGAATTTAAAGGACAGTTTGTACTTAGGTCACCTAAAAGTAATTTCTGCCACTTTGTGGGTGAAACCCCTAAGCATTAGGGGTTAGTTATGTATTAGTTATGCAAAAAAAAAAAAAAAAAAAGGCATTGTGCTGTTCTCCCCACCATGTTTTTCAGTTTGCTCGGTTCTGCCAAATGATCCAGTTGGAGGACTTAAGGATATGCTCTACTGGAGTACCAGAGTGGTGGTAGGTGGGAAATAAGCTCATAGCTGGTTAGTCAGCCATGGGGCAGTACTTCTGGGCATAAAACCAGCATGTAGATCATAGAAATGGTGTTTCAGGTGTTCAAATTCTGTGATTGTCACCCATTAGGTGCCTGATGTCCATTTGGGATCTCATTTTTACCTCCTAGGTTTCTTGAGAATCTAGGCAGATAGTGTTTGTTCTGTCCATGTCTAGTGCTTGAACTGAGTTGATGCCACTGCAGTGCTGCCAGAATTAATCTTTGTTTGCTGAGCTGTAATTTCCATAATCAATGAGACTGGCTGAATTACTGGGGAAATGTCTTGGGCTGGTTTGAATGTGACTTACATAGTGTAAGTAAGTGGCATGCAAATAAACAACTCAGAGAAAATAAAGTTTATTTTTTATTTGCTTGCTTGTTTAAGTGACCCACTACCACAAATGATGCAATGGAGTTTCTAGCATTTGGGGAAATTACAAGTTTCAGCATGCCTGGAGTGAAAGAGAGGTGCTAAACCCTGTGGAGTAAAATCACTTTCCTGCTCATGATGTCTCCACTTGGTGCCTGTTTTGGTTACTGTTGTTGTTACTACATGGTGTGTGTGTTGAAAATTCCTCAAATATTGCAACACACATCCTGAAGAGGCCAACAAGATGTATTTGCAGTTCCTGTCTCAAAAGTTTATCATACTTGAGTACACTCTTAAAGCAATGCTAGTGAACACAAAATTTCTTCCTCTAGCTGTGTCTTTTGTAAATATTTTTTCTCAGATGTATAGTCTATTCTGTTTTTCTTGCTCCTTATATTAGCTTTTTTGCTCCTTTTGTTTCATTTCTTACAACCTGAGTTGCTAAAGATTGAAGGAATCAGCCTGTTGCTGTCCCAAAAAGTGCCCACCAGATGTCACACTGGTACTTCTAATTCGGGCACATCAGCCCGTGCTTGATGGCTTTCTAACTTATGCCTGATTTTTACCCTATACAAATATAAGTTCAGCCAAAGGTAGAAACGGAACCCACCTAGACAGGCCTCAGATACCTGCTGCGGGAGCAGCTCCTTGGTCTCAGTGCTGATCTGTAATAGAAGCTGTAATATTCCTGAGATGTTCTTTGTGCCAAACTCCCTTTTTAAATATCTAACAGTAGTTTAGGAGTTTATCTATAGGTTCTCTTACTGGAAAAAACTTAGCATAGGTTTATGCATATATTTTTGGAAAGCCACTTTGGAGTTTTTGGCTAATATCTAAATGTTTGGGTATGATAGTTCTAAATAACTAGATCGGTTAAGCTGTGTTATTTCTAAAATTAGCTGTGTCTGCCACTTCAAGTATTCCATTTTGCCATCTTTTATATGAACTAGATCACTGCAATCATTTCTCTTCCGTCTGTTGGGGGGTGAGAATCTTTTTGTCTACCTAGAAAGAGTGAGCACCATCTACAAACAAGATCATGATTAGTCAAATAAAGTCAGAAATCTGTATAATAATGTATTATTAAAGCCAGCTCTGTATAATAATGTATTAAAATAGTCATATTTGGTGCATCGAGCTTCAGGACATGGTACCATGGCTATCAGGACAGCTGATGCTATACAGATTGTTCTTATTTCAGGTTTGTCAGATGTCTTGTACACCTTTTTTTTTGTTGTCATATTGATGCTTCTTTCTTGTCCATTTCTTTTGTAGCTCAAAGTTGTTAGCATGTACATTATAGGTGATTCTTCCTTATTCTTCCAGTAAAATGATTAGAATTTTCAGGAAAATAAAATAAGGGTTCTATATCACCTCTTAGTTAAAACATCCACATATGTTGTTTGAAACTATGCATAGGGCTTATGAGAAAGTAAAAGGGTAAAGAGACCAGATGGGCTGTCAGTTGCTGTACTCTGTGCTTCAAAAAGTTTAGGGCTCTCTAATTAAAAAAAGCTACAGAACTTTATGTTTTTGGTGTTCTGATAACTGTATATTGTCATTAACAACAATATTTTTATATAATATTTAATATAATATAATATTATAATATTATAATATAATATAATAATATAATATTAATATAATATAATATTTTTATATAATCTGCCTGCTCTAGGAATATTTACAGAGGGTAATAATCACTGGCTGTTGTGCATGCTTGACATTACGTCCAGGGATTACATCAGGGCCTTGAGCTGTTTAAGAGTACTCTGCAAGTTTACAGCAAAGCTTTCTGATTCCCTTTGAATTTTCTTTAAGTAAAAGTTAGAGCAATCGGTTGGTGGCAGCAAACACTAAAAAAAAGGCTCTTTGAAGTTTGGAGCTGCTGTCAGATGTGGGAGTCCAGTCTGGGCAGTGTCCATTCATGGGTGGGCTCCCATGGCTGGCTAAAGCCCTTGTGAAGCCAGCAAAGTTGTGGATCGGCACAGTCAGCTCCACACTTTTCTGGATTAGGATGTTTGTATAACTGTCTAAGGATGTCCCCATCCTCCTCCCTTTCTGCTTTCATCCACCAGTTTTGTGTCTTTGTTCATTTCTGGTGTTTTTCATCACCTTTCCTATTGGCTAATATCTAGTATAACTTTCTGAGGATTTAGCTTAAGCATAATATGGCCAAATCTAACACCACAAAGCATTGTCAGCCTTTCACATACATGTTTCACACACATACTTCACAAAATTGATCAAAACTAGTGTTCTCATCATGTTCTAGAGTGGAGGCTAATGAAAATATTAAAGACTGGGGAAAAAAAAAAACCCAAAGCTATAGTCTAATAAACCCGCAAACATATTCAGGGCAGAGCCAACTCCATAGTAGTTCTGACATGTAAGGTGGTTATATATGGTTATTATGATCATGACCACCATTATCTTGGATTTAAGTGACCCGAGTTCTTCACTGGTAGTGGGCACAGCGAGTTATACCTGCATAGTCCTATTTTGCACAGGAACTTACAGTGATGCAAAGACTGAATCAGTGAACTGTCTTGTGAAGCTCTCTGCTGAAAACTTACTTGGGAGAGGAGGTCACAGATATCTATCTTCATGCTTGTAGAAGTGGCCAGGCTTTTTCCATCTGAGAAGTAAATAAGTCTGCTTCCTCTGGAGGTTTGCTTTCTTGAAGAAGTGAGTGGGGTAGAGGGGGATGGAGAATGAGTACAGATTAAAAGAAGTGCTTTATTTTGTTTCCCTCATGAACTCTGTTAATAAAACTAGTCAGAAAGTGATTCTCTGCAAATACTGCCCTCTTCCTCTCTGGAATAAAACATGGAGGCATGTTAAGGTGTATCGTTGTCCTGGCTGAAAGATCTGATTTTAAAAGTTGTCTTCAATGTAGATATATGTTAGGTATGAGTACTTTGTACCTGATTTTCTTCTGATTGATTTGGGGACTTGATTTTCTTCTGATGCAGGAGTTAGAGCTCAGGGTGTCAACAGTGGCCAGATGCCTCTGATTCTGTCTACCTTTGTACACTTCTCTTTACCTCTTTACCTCCTCATAAACAAACAAGAATTCTTTTTTCTCCCCTCAGTCTTTCCACTTATTTAATTTGTAAAAGCTTTAGGTAGAACTTCCATAATTCAACTAATTACAGCATGAATATTCAGCAGAAGTAATCTTATTTACGCATTCACTACATCGAAGATTGAGATTTAAGGCACATTCACAGAATGCATTAGCACTACACCTAGTTCTTGCACTGTGTTCCCTTTTTAGCTTGCTGCTTCTGCCATAGGTAACAGATTGATTTTAGTTAGTTTCTTTTATTATTGTGTATTTTCTAAAAATGAAACATCCCTACTTATGAAGTTGTTGTTACTATATTTTTGACTAAATTTATTTTTACTGTTTTTCCTGGCACATCTCTGACAGAAACAGTGTTTGGACTCATCACTGAAACTTCTCTCCAGATAGCTAAGGGGAAAATCCATGGCTTTTTATTTACATATACTCTGTGCTTGTACTAGAGTGACCTACTTAAGAAACTCTGCACTTTTTTTTTTTTTCATAACCATGTGGGGAAAGCAGCAGATGATGAAACAGCATGATCATTTTTTCATTTGTCTGTTTTTAGGAACTCTCAGAAGAATAAGCAAGAGGTATGCAAGTGGTAGCATTCACACACTTATTCCCACATTTTAAAGAATAAAAAAGCATTTTTTGATGCAGTGTAACCTTTTGCATTACACAGGCCATTAACGTTTCATCTAATGCTGGTGTCCCTATGCTAAACTCAGTGACTTATGCTTGACTAAAGCATCCACACCAGCAACCACATTTGATCTAATTTTTGCAAGAGACAGTGAATCCACCCATGCTAAAGAATACTTACCTGATAATAAAAGGATAATTATTCTCACTGTTTTTGTCTTTGTTGTGGTTTAAGCCCAGCTGGCAACAAAGCACCATGAGGCTGCTCGCTCACTCCTCCCCCCACCAGTGCAACGGGAAGGAGAAAATATAAAGAAAAGCTCGTGGGTTGTCGTGGTTTAACCCCAGCCAGCAACTAAGCACCACGCAGCCGCTCACTCACTCCCCCCCCATCCAGTGGGATGGGGGAGAAAATCAGGAAAAGAAGTAAAACTCCTGGGTTGAGATAAGAACGATTTAATAGAACAGAAAAGAAGAAACTAATAATGATAATGATAACACTAATAAAATGACAACAGTAGTAATAAAAGGATTGGAATGTACAAATGATGCGCAGGGCAATTGCTCACCACCCGCCGATCGACACCCAGCCAGTCCCCGAGCGGCGAATCCCTGCCCCCCCACTTCCCAGTTCCTAAACTAGATGGGATGTCACATGGTATGGAATACACTGTTGGCCAGTTTGGGTCAGGTGCCCTGGCTGGGCATGAGAAGCTAAAAAATCCTTGACTATAGTCTAAACACTACTGAGCAACAACTGAAAACATCAGTGTTATCAACATTTTTCGCATACTGAACTCAAAACACAGCACTGTACCAGCTACTAGGAAGACAGTTAACTACATCCCAGCTGAAACCAGGACACGGGTCGAGATGAGGACAGGGAGGGATCAGTCACCAATTATGGTCATGGGCAAAAGACAGACTCAACTTGGGGAAAAAACGAAATCAATTTAATTTACTACAAATCAAATCAACACAAGGGTAGTAAGAAGTAAAACCAAATCTTAAAACACCTTCCCCCCTCCTCTCACTTCCCAGGCTTAACTTCACTCCTGATTTTCTCTACCTCCTCCCACCAGCAGCACAGGGGTATGGGGATGGGGGTTGCGGTCAGTTCATCACATGTTGTCTCTGCTGCTCCTTCCTCCTCAGGGGCAGGAGTCCTCACACTCTTCCCCTGCTCCAGCGTGGGGTCCCTCCCACAGGAGACAGTCCTCCGTGAATTCCTCCAATGTGAGTCCTTCCCATGGGCTACAGTCCTTCAGGCACAGGCTGTTCCAGCACAGGCTTTCCCATGGAGTCATGGCCATCTTGGGGGGCATCCCCCTGCTCCGGCATGGGCTCCTCTCTCCCCGGGCTGCAGGTGGGCATCTGCTCCCCCGCTCCCCTCCATGGGCTGGAGGGGGACAGCCTGCCGTCTCACCACGGGCTGCAGGGGCATCCCCTCCTCCGGCACACCTCCTCCCGCTCCTTCTTCACTGACCTCGGTGTCTGCAGAGGGGTTCCTCTCCCATTCCAATCCCCCTACTGACTGCACGTTCCCCTTCTCAAATCTGTTCTCCCAGAGGTGCTACCACCATCGCTTATGGGCTTGGCCTTGGCCAGAGGCGGGTCCGACTTGGAGCCGGGGAAGCTTCCAGCAGCTTCTCACAGGAGCCATCCCTGCAGCCCCTCCCCTGCTACCAAAACCCCACCACACAAACCCAGTACAGTCTTCAAGGCACAACCAGAAGGTTTTTAATCTAAAAATGATTTAATCTAATCATATGGCTTTAACTCCAAGCATTTTTGTTGTATCTTTCTTGTGCTAGGATAATGATATTTGATACTGGTGCTTTGTCTCTCTAATGGTTCTAATACTTCTCCTAACCTAAGCATTTACAGCTTATTAGTCTTCATGTTCTTTTCTTTGGAAAGAGCTGTTGTAATGGAGCCATATATTTCCTTATGTGTGTTCTTTGAAAATAAGTCCGACAGCATCAAATGTCAAATACCTAAACCTGGGAAGAATTGAACAAGTTTCTTTACTCTCAGCCTCTGGGTAGAGTGATTTAAATAGAGTTGCACCTTTGAACCAAGTCAAAGCTGCCTAAGTACACTTGTGGTTTTATCTGAAGCTTATGTGATATCTCCCTCTATGCTTTTCTCACACCCGCTGCTCTGTTAAACAATCCCAGAGTTGCATATGTTTTTATAGCTTGTATTTTTTCCTGCTGTTTCATAAAACACATGAGCTGCTTTTTCCTAGTTACTGGATTATGAAATTTTATCAATAGGATAGTGACCTGGGTATGTTTTATTGCATTCACCTGTAACTTTTTTTTCTGAAATGAATGAATTAAATTCCTGTAGTCTGTAAATGTAAGGAATATTTCCGCATTCTTAGACCATTTTTGGTGTAATGGACTTTTCTCCAGAGTCTTCATTGTCCCTTTCACAGTGTGGAACAGTACGCAGCCATTGCTCTCTGCAGCAGTTGAGTACCTTCCCCTCCCTGTACATCTGAAAATCACAAGACCATGTTAGATCCTTCTCCTGTCCTCCCTTTCCTATTCCCTTTGCATACTTGAACATGGTTCATAACCCTTTTTAGTAGGCCCTCTGTGAATGGTTTTTAGCCAGTGCTTTCCAGGCTACATCTCGTAGGGCTGGAAGTGTGGCATGCAGTCTTTGTTCCTCTACAATGACCTTCTGCAGAGCTGGATTCAATGGTGTCGTGGCTGAAAATGCACCATTCATCAAATTGATTCCATGTGTCTGACCTCATTGCTCATAAGGATTTCCAGGGTAATATAGCTTGCACATTTCCTCAGCAATGATTTTGTGTTTGTTTAGAATTGTTATGTGTAATGGTGGGCTTGCAACTAATTCCTGAGAAACTCCCTAGAAACCAACTTATGCAGTGGTTGTTCTCCATATGAATTTACGAGAGTAGGCTACAGAAACTGTAATTCTGCAGGTAACATACTAGCTGTTTTCACACTGTTATTAACAAATTTTTATTAGCATTTGTTTTTTGTGAAATTATGTTCAAATTTGAGATTCTCTGCAGTGACTTAATATTTTTTGCTTTTTACTTTATTTAGGTTTTTTAAGTTAAAAATGAAATAAGTTGTAGTTGGAAATACCTTGAGTCTTTCATTGTCATCATCAAGAGACTTTAGAGTGTGGTTGTATCTCCACATATTCAGTAGGACCAGTATGATTTATATTTCTCCATAAATATATGTATAAAATCACACTTTCTCACACCCGAGCTGCTTCTCTGGGGTAATATATGTGTTCCATATATAGCCACCATGCTGGACACTTCAGATAAGTCATGGAAATCATAAATTATGTTGGCTGAATACTACAGTTAAAAAAAATTCAGGCTATGTATATATATATTATTATATATATTGAAGTGAGGGTAATCAGCTGTCAAAATAATTTGCCAAAAGTTGTGGTGAATTTTCTAATGTTTAAAAATCAAGTTCAGCAGTTCTTTCAGAATATCTTTAATTCAGGAGTTTTCAGCCTGTTTTAATGGATTACCTGCCAGCAATAACAAATGGTAACTAGGATAAAACTGCATGTTGTCAGGAAGCTTAAACTTTACAGCAATCTGCATTACTGTTGGAAAATTTGTAGGGGTCTGTGAACTGAAAAATATGACAACTCCTGATAATTCAGAAAGGAATTAATTCAGGCAGTGTCTACAGCCCGTGTTCTGCAGGAAGAGAGAATAGCTAATCATAAGGTTGCCTTCTGGCTCTCTAATCTGTAAAGCTCCTCGTAATTAGAGAACTATCCTCAGCTTCAGGAAACCTGCATCCAATTCCTCTCCTTGCCTCTGACTTCCTACATGATGTTGTATGAATCACTGACACAGGGATCATTAAAAAAACTTGGGATATGTCTGTGATGGCAGTTAAGTGTGAATCTAAGTGTCAGCTTCTTTGTAAAAGGCAGGGAAGGCAGCTTTGCCAGGGAACATGGGTGTTTGTCTGTTTGTTTGAAGAAGAGATGCTAGAAGGTTTTCAGTGATTCAAGGTATTCAGTGGTGCTTGGGTATTCGGTATTGTCCCAAAAATCAGCATGTAGTTGCACAAGCCCCTTCATCCCTCTCAGACTTCTGTAACTGGAGAGGAGGTATCTGTCAGGCTCTGGCAAGACTGAGTATCTTAAGTTGTTGGATTTATTTAGCTCAACAATGTTAGGCAGACTTGATAGTAAAACAAGACTGAAGTTTCTGCAGTGTGACTTGAGGTTTGACCTTTAGACCAATCCAATTAGAGATGGGATTTGCTTTCCGATCTTTACTTATGGGATTGGAAAACAGAAGCTACAAGCAAAACAAATGAACTATAATCCTGTATGTATTTAACATAATCCCCTGCAATTACTTCTGCACCCATCCCCTCTGATTGCCTGGGCTGGTTAGGAGGGATGGGGGCACTGCGTCTGTCCTGTCCCGGGGCTCCCGAAGCTCTGATTCATTGCTAGCCAAGTGGGGAGGGGAAGCTGCCCCGTCCCCTCCGTTCTCCCAGGGACTAGCCCTTTGGCCACCTTGTCAAGTTCTGCTCACCCTGTCCAGCTCTCACTTGTCTTCTTCGTTGAGTATTGTAGGGTTTCCTTTGGTTCAAATTTTCATGCCATGTTGATGGTTTAGCTTTTCTTCAGTGAAGTCCTGTGTTTGATTTTGCTTCAGTTCTTTATAAAATGAAGATGATGGTGTCTCACATTGAAACAGAGCAGTCCTTTAAGCAGTCTCTGTCCTGTATCTGACCAGTTGGAGACTGGCATCTCTCCTGATTCTTTTCCCCGAGGGATACAGGTTTTCCAGCTGTATTCACTACTGAGCCATGTAAGTCTTGTGCCTGATGCACAGCTGGGTTTGCTACTGCTGCTGCTCAACAGTGAGTGGGGTGGTGTGGAGTGGCAGCTACCTTTGGAAAGGTTGTTGTACAGGATGAGAAAATAGGCTGATTTGTACCAATTTAGACTGGGGAAAGAAGGCTATGGTGGGATTCTAAAACATGGCTTGGACTCTGGGGCTGCCAAGATCAAACTCTTCATTTAATTATTTATAAGGTACTGAAATAATTGGTACAATGCAACCAAAAATGTGTGACATTTTCTGTCATGGAGCCAGTAGGAAAGAAGAAAAACAGGTTTGTCTTTTTCCTTCTTTCCTTCTCTCTTTCTCTCATTCTAATAAATTTTTTACTTTTGTTCCATATACTTTTGTCCAGAATGATTCTCTGAAAATACCTCCCTCTTTCTATGCCAGCACTCAGTCATAGATAACATGTCCCAAACATGCCTGTTTTGGGACATTCTGTTTTGTTCTAGTGGTGTTCAACCACTTGTGTCGTACAATGATAAGCATATTACAATAACTTAACATTTTTTCATTTTTCATTTATCTGTTTTCTGAAGTCTCTAAAGAGAGATTTGTAGAGACTACACTTTCTCATCTTCCATAAAACTGGGGGGAAAAAAATTAATGGGTAATAAACTAGGAAAGGCCTCTGCACTGATGTTTAATAGCTTGAGTCTACTGATTGCGGTTAAGCTTTCCCTAGATTAAATCTGAGGAAGTGTGAAGAGAAGCCAGCACAGTGAAGGGGCTGTATTTGAATGAATCTCAAATAATAAGCAAATCTGAATGTGGAAGCAAAAAGAGGGAGGAATAAAGGATGTGTCTGAAGCCATTAAAAAAACCCAAAACAATTTCTGGTTTGCAGCATTTGGAGACATTAGCTAAGTTTCATGCAATTCTCTGAGGTCTGTTCATGTCCTCTCAAGGTTCTGCAGTGTATTTTTTTGTAGCACTGAAGTTCCTCATAAGAAAATAATATGTCAGGGATCTATTCATGTCAGAGCTAATATTTATGTCAATTCTGGATTCCCAGATTCAAGAACATTAAATTAAGGCAATGTGCAACAATAGGAGATGTGCAGCTTTTCTTATCATGGTGATATATATATAGATATTTATATAAATATATAGATATTTATATATATATATATAAAATCTTGAGGAATATCATATTCTTCCAGGGAGGAAATCATTCATCTTAATGTCAGGAATTAGAGATACAAATGGAGATCCACAACAGAAGCGTGTAGAATGCAGAGGAAAAAAAGAGTCTCTGGAGGAGAGAAAAGCTTCCATTGTGCATGGAAGAGAAGCCATATTTAGGCTATTATGGGAACACTGAAGATTTATTAAATATGTTAATCATAGTATGGAAGAACAGCTAAACATATGTTACATAGTTCCTGTGAGTGTTCATACTATTCACCAGTTCATTATTTGGACTAGTGAGTTAAACAGGCTCACCGGTGTTTGAGACAAGAGATGCTCTTGTAAAATCTTGTGTCTGCTAGGAGGTAACAAGAGCAAAGCCGCAAAAACCTGACATGATGGAAAAAAGGGGCTTTCTAGACTGGGTCATGAACAGTCTTGTCTTAGAGTGAGAAGTGACTGTTAGATGAGGCAGAGAAGGCTAACAGAAGGTCATGCTTTAGGGCAAAAATAAGATCTCAGGACTCAGAGTGTGGTGTGGTGGAACTGAAGGGAATTGCTCGGATCTCCGTGGTTCAAGATCCAGCAGTATCTGTGGTGTCAGCTGCATCCCCTGGGGCCAGTGTGTGTGTCTGACATCCCATTACTGTCTCCAGTAAATCAAATTAATTAAAATAATTTCTTTTCACTAATAAGTGCATTTTTTTGGTTGAAATGGATATTCCCTGGGTATAACAAAAAGGCAAAAGGAAGTTAAATTAGCCACATCATGCAGGATGTAGAAGTCTAAAAATCACACTATGCTGTAGTGCTCTCCATCAGAATAAAACTTTCTTATGCAATGAAGTCCAAATTTAGTTGTTATCATGACAATGTCCATGTGACAATTTATTTGAAGAGCTGTAATTTATATTTTCTAAGTGTTGACTCTCATTTAGAAGTAGATTTGAGAGTTGATGCTTTATTCCTGCAGGAATTCTTAGAATGGCATTATGTACATATGCACATAAAGGCTCTTCTTGGTTTCTGGGAACAATATGGAAAACGCCCTTTCCAAAATTCATTTCATGATCCTTCTGATCTCCTCTCTGACCAGGCTTTGTCAGTACATTAAAAAAAAATATTAAAATATGAAGACCTCAGCCATGAGAAATGTATACAAGCTACGAACAGTTTTCATAACACTGGCTATTGTTTTCAAAATATTGCCACTTGAATGCTTTTAGTTTAACTATCATGTAAGATTACTGAAGGAATTTGTTTTCTCGACAATGTTCAAGAAATAAATATGTAAATTTGTGAAACAAATACTCCCCAGCTGCCCAAGAATAACAGGATATGAAATCCCTCGCTTTGACTGGAAAAACAAGTGCTGCTGGAGATCTGACCTATTATCTACTGAAGTCAACAAAGAGCCTGCTGCTGACTTCAGATGCGAGGGCTTTGGATCAGCTCCTGAGAGCTGCCGCACGCACCCCGTGCAAACAAACAGCATTGTCTCCTCGGTTTGTACACAGCAGATATTGGCACTTTGTTCTTGGAGTAAACAGCAAATTGCAAATCATACCTAGCCACTTAGCATTTTCAGTAAATCTCCGCCTGTGTTTTAGCGTAACAAAGCAACGTGATATCAGTCCCTCAAGAAGTTCTTTTGCCTTTCCTGCAGGATCTGTAGTCCTGTGTGCATTTGAGACTATGGTTTAGTAGTGAGTGAATATATAGGCAGTATTCAGTCAAGCTGCAGTTACTTTGCACTCATTCTCAGCAAAAATAAAGAAGACCTGGTTTGGCCTGTGCTTCTCTTTAACACAAGGCACTCAGAAACACACAGGAGCCTGTTCAATGAGAGGAAAGAAGGCAGAGCATTTGCAATGTTTGTATTTCATAAAGCATAGCTTTTAAATGGCTGTTACTTGCCATGACTGTTGCAGTTTAAACTCCAACCCATAGGTTCAGCTGTGAGAGAGAGAAAAGGGCGGATTTTAGATCTGTATCAGGATAGGCAGACGCCCTGAAAATAAATCCTTTAAAAAGTAATAAAAACCCCCTGATCTGTATTAGTGTCTTGGAACTGTTACAATTTGTACTAACATAAATCTGGATTAACTGTCACTGAGGCCAGAATTTGGCCCCAAAATGGCAAATCTAGAGGATAATCACTCTAGGCTGCTGCTACTTATTTTCTGCTCTGCCTGTCCCTTTCTCTTCTACCTCTATACACACATAAACACACCTACTCTCTCTCTCTTTCTGTCTTGTTCTTCTTGCTGCTGCTTCTTCCTCTTGTCTTTAGGGAGCTGTAAAGAGCTGTTATAGGCATCCTCACAACAGTGTTGTTGCTTAGGCACTTTGAGCCCATACCCAATCCCTTCTGCAGTAAATGATTCTGTAAGATTAACATGGAAAACCTTTGAAGGAAGCTTGAAATGGAGTACTACTCCATCATGAGATGGGTCAAGGAAAACTGTATAGACCTACATCAACATATGCATATCAGCTTATGACATGCCAAGTATGACATATGCACCAGTGCTGGTTAGTAAGAGTACTTGGTGCCAGAATTATTTCAAAGAAACCTGGCTCCATCAATTGCTGATATTCCAGACACCTTTACCATTCTTTTGGGTATTAAGAACAGGTTCTTTCTGGGCCAGAGGATGACATGAAGAGGAGATGTATGTCCAGAACTAAAAAAGACTCAGTTTTTGAGAAATGTTTTGAGAAGCATCATTCAGATAGTTGTTTTTTTTTTTAAATCTGCTTGATAGTGCCTGTTTGAATGTACAGTTAGCTACACTAGTTAGCATGCTTATACTTTTGTATTCATGAGTATTTATCCTCTGCATGGACAGGGAGGAGAAAAACAGAGAGACAAAAGATAGTAAGCAATTCTCCTCCTATAAAAACAAACACAGTTTGCCTTTTCTTTATTCTCCAATGTGAAGGAGGCTGTCAGATCCTCTGTTCGCAATTTAACAGGAGGTCACCATCCCAGCTGGATCCTGTTTTTCCACAACATTCTCAGCCTACTTTGATGACTACGCAAAGATCTGTTTATGTGAGCATCCAAGGAGCAAACAACAATGGGAGAAGGTGAGCCCAGGTAGCTGGCTGAAGACAGGATCCCATTTTATTCCTTGCCCCAAGGCATTCCAAAACCTTTGTGCAACTAAGCATAGCAGCAGCTGCATTGTATCAAAAGAGATTCCAGAAATTATAACACAGCTCAATACTGTAAAAAAAAATTCTTTATTGTGGTTAAAATATGTATATTTTCATAGAATATCTGTAATATTGCATCCAAAGGTTTATTTTTTGAAAAATCAGCAATATTATCTTCATGAGATATAACCATGACATATAATACAACCCCTTCATAGAATAGGATTTTCCTTCGGTTTCTTTCCTTACAACTCACTGCTTACACAAAAAAAATCACTGACCACTTTCTGCCTATACTTGAGAAGCTTAGGCTCATGAGCACATCTCGCATCTTTCTGCCATTTTGGTCTCTCCTCCATTCCCTTGCCACCTGAGTTTCTGGTAGAGCAGTAAAAGTAAGGATTCAGTAATCCTTGGCCTGTACACTTTGAACATTAGGGTTCCTGTACGCAAACAAAACAAATCTTACTCAACTATCTCTAAGGTATGAACATAGGTCTCTTTTGGATTAGATATTAATGGAGGATAAACTAGTACTGGGAGGAAGAGAGCTGTTCCTCAGCCAGCATCCATCCTGCACTCATTCTCTGGGTGCTGGTGGCTTCTGAGGGGGGAAGCAGGGTGTGTGTTCATGCATGTGTGCATGTGGGTCTGTGTGGGTGTGTGTAGGTGCATGTAGACCTGAGTCCCAATGGGCAGGATAGGGAAGAAGAGCAGATGCCATCTAACGCCAATGGTTACTCTGGTTCTGCCCAGCCCTGGGGAAGATTTGGAACGACAGAGGAGGGACATGGAGCACCACTTATTTTTCTCATACCCTTAGGAATGGAGGGTGAATAGGCAAGGGGGAATGTACTGAGCAAAAGAGGGCCTGCACCTGTGTGAAAGCATGCCTGGGGTGCAGGAACAAAATGGCCTCATTTGATTTGTATTTTAATGCTTGTATTTGATGCTTGTCATTGGGGTGGCTTTATTTTACTCAGGGCCTGGCCAAGTTTTTCACTTTTTCTCTCACTCTCCAGATAAAGGAGGCTCAGGACTTCAGTTTGATATGCCTTCATAATGTTTTTTTTTCTTCTTTTTGATAATACAGGTTAGTCTAATTATACAGCAGACTTATTGATAATGTAATTTGACTGTTCTGAGTATTGGGGATTCCTCTCCCAGCCCTGTCGAATTCGCGTGAGAGGTTTGTCTAGACAAGGAAATATCAGCACAAATTTGACAACCAGTACAATGCATGGAACAATGAGAGAGAGCATATAGGCGTTTGGAAGATACCATCTGTATGATGATGGGCTCAGGAACCGGTTTCCACCGTAAACCAGTGTGTGTGCAGTGCACAAAATCAGTGTCAGATATCCCAGTTTGGACTAGGGGAGAACAAAGCAAAGAAAGAAAGGGACATTAAAACAGTAAATTAAACCAGAACAAATGCAATCTACAGGACACGGTAAGCTTTGTGGAATGTGCAAACTTTGGGGCTAATTGGGGACTGCTGAAATGAAACTGTTTCATATAATATAAAGTCTCTTATTGTTTTTTAATAAAGATTCATTCAAATGGATCTAGGTGAAACACACTTTTTTTTTTTCTTCCTCCATCAACAATCCTGATAATTTTTGCTAGCTCACACATACTGCCTACTGGTTGTC